>NC_052359.1:66850535-66940999 GCF_009727055.1 Benincasa hispida
TTATTCTTCATAGTGAGTCTGAAGCCCAACCGTCTACCTCAAAAAATTACCACTCGGACAGAAGGAAATAGAGAAGATAGCACCACTCAGAGCCCTCAGTATTCTTGGAGTGAGAATCCAAAGTGTGGGCTTTGTTCGGATTTGGTAGAGGGAAGGAGGAAGAGAGACCGTACACAACGATCAAGCAAGTGGAAGATGCGGTCGTCTATCGCATAGACAATATGCTTGATCGTTTAGGTAAAGTATATGATCGTGTAGTAAAAGTAAGTGATCGTCTAAACAATAGCGCGTGACGGTGTAATCGGTATGCGATCGCTTAGCAATGTCGTATGTGTAAGCGATCGTGCAGTCACTATCGTATAGGCACTGATTTTCTAAACGATGACACTTTCTTTTTCACAATATCCACACACTTTGTTCTTAACACACCGTCAGCTATTTATAATGCACTCATCCGTTATTTAGAATAGAAGAGGCGCCTTCTCATTTCCTTTATAACCGTCCAATGAATGTGATCTTATCATATTCATAACATATAAATTAATATCATATATTAATTATAATATTTTCCTCTACTAGATATAAATCATATTTATATCCAATTTCCTCCAAATTAATGTATCTCATACATAAAGTTAATTACATCATATTTAATTAACTCGTTCAATTATATCATATATAATCGAACTCCCTCTTGTCAATTTGAACATTTCGAATTGATCCAAAAACTAACTCTCTACTCATATCCAAGCTATCAAGGGGACCTTATGGACCTATGGCTCGAAGCTCCAACGGTATGTGAATAGTTGACTAAACTCTTTAATCACGATATCCACCATCTGTTAACTGCCAGGCAATCCACTAAAGACCGACAGTTGAACTCTTCTTGCCATAGATATATTTCTATGTCCATTGGATATAACCAATCATCAGTACAATGACCCTTCACAGATGCTCGTAATTACAGCAATCCAATTTACCTTTTTGCCCCTGTAATTACATCTTCCTCCTTAAGTACCACTGATCCCTTTACAACATAGTCCTACTATGTGTGAACACCTCTCAGGCCATGAGAAGGTGCGTGGGGCCACATCGTTCAACCCTGGAATCAGCCCTTAAGGGAGCTATCTATCTACTTACCCTTGCCTCGGGGAAAGAGTGAATTCCATCTTATGTAGTTGAGTTCTCAGCTCCTAAATCATACGAATCCCCAAAATGATAGGTTTGAGTCGGCGTTCTGGCCACTCGCACCCATGCAAATCAAAGGACCGCCCTCAATGACAGGAGTTTCCAACTCACTTAGGATTGAGGTCGTGTTACCTATGGTCATCCTAATGAAGTGAAGTCTCAGTCATGAACGGTGTTATATGACAAGACATTAACACTTCGAGATCAGGTCTTATACAAACTCTTTGTATAGAACGCCCCCACTCGCATGTCCCCTACACGAATGATCAGGATCAGATCATCTGTGACAAGTCACAACATTTGTGACCATTCCACAAAGCGAGCCGCATCCGTAGCGTTACAAGGATAATGTTTCCCTCCTATATCCATATACTACAGACCATTTTGGTTATCACTCAAGACATGATCCACTTGTATGTCACCACATACATGCTTAAGTTACATACAGATAACCAGAGATATTAAGTTTATTGGTTTGTGTTAAAATAAAAAACATCTAAATGTGTAAAGTCAAGTAGTGAAGTAAATATCATTTATATTATACATCACAAGTATTCGTACAAAGTTGTTTACAAACTACTGGACACGAGACTTTAGGGCACAAACCCCAACATTCATGGTAATATATGTGGACCTATTAACCCACCAAGTGGACCATTTAGATATTTTATGTATTAATAGATACATCCAGTAGATGGTCACACGTGTGCTTATTATTAAGTTGAAATCTTGCATTTGCAAGATTACTTACTCAAACAATTAAGTTAAGAGCACAATTTCCTAATTATAAAATTAAGATCTATCGTCTTGATAATGCTGGTGAATTTACATCCCAAGCTTTTGATAATTATTGTATGTCAATTGGGATAAGTGTTGAACATCCTGTAGCTCATGTTCTTACACAAAATGGTTTAGCAGAATCATTTATAAAATGTTTGCAATTAATTGCAAGACCATTAGTTATGAGAGTTAAGCTTCCTTCATCTGTATGGGGACATGCTATTTTGCATGTAGCGTCACTTATACGCATCAGACCAGTAGCTTATCATTAGTACTTGCCATTATAATTAGCTTGTGGTCATGAGCCAAATATTTCCTATCAGATGCATTTGTAGATGCAAAAAAAGCAACTAGGTCACATATACCAGCTACAAATGTTCCATTGAAAATAGATATTTCAACACATAAAGTTGTCACTAATGAGTCTAGAACACGTCAAAAACGTGGTAGACCAGTGGATTCCAAAGATAAAAATCCTCGAAAACGAAAAATAATTAATAGTGAGAAAGACTTGGTTAAGGATGTGCTTCGACCATGTCTCCAGGGCACAGTTGAATGTAGATATCATGAACGTGAGGTGCACATAAAGAAATCCTCGACATGACTAATAAGGAAGGTGAAATACCTAAAGATAATAATGAGATTTCAATAAACTATGTCTGTTAGGAAAAAGATGGAATCGAACTAATGTAATTATTGACAATATTTTTGCGTATAATATTGCTCTTGATATTATATATGAAAATGAGGATCTTGAACCAAAATCTGTTGAAGAATGCCACATAGAAAAGTTTGGCTTCAATGGAAAGAAGCAATCGAGGCAAAATTAAACTCACTTTTAAAACGTCAGGTTTTTGGACCAGTAGTCTGAACACCAGAAGGTGTTAAACCTATGGGATACAAACGGGTATTTGTGAGGAAAAGAAATGAAAAGAATGAGGTCACAAGATATAAATCAAGATTAGTTGCACAAGGTTTTTTTTTTTTTTACAAATATCTGGTATTGATTATGAGGAGACATATTCTCCAATGGTGGATGTAATTACACTAAGATATTTAATTGGCTTGACTATGTATAAAAGTATCGATATGCATCTTATGGATGTAGTCACAATATATTTATATGGATCTCTTGATAATTATATTTATATGAGAATCTCATAAGGATTTAAGGTGCCTGAAACATATAAATCAAATTCGTGGGAATGGTATTCAATAAAATTACAGAGATCACTATATGGATTGAAGCAATTAAGATGGATGTGGTACAATCGTCTGAGTGGTTATTTATGAAAGAATGATATTAAAATAATCTAATATTATGTCCATATGTTTTTATAAAGAAATCACAATCAAGATTTGTTATTATAACTGTATATGTTGATGACTTGAATATAATTGGAACTCATGAAGAACTTTCAAAGGCAATAGAATATCTTAAGAAAGAATTTGAGATGAAAGATCTCGGAAAAACAAAATTTTGCCATGGTTTGCAAATTGAGCATTTATCAGATGAAATATTTATTCATCAGTCAAATTATACAGGAAAAAATTTAAAAATATTTTATATGGACAAAACACATCCAATTAAATATTCCAATCGAAGTCCGTTCATTGGATATAAAGAAAGATATATTTTGACCTCGAGAAGATAATGAAGAACTTTTTGGTCCTGAAGTGTTGTATCTTAGTGTAATTGGTGCATTTATGTATCTTGCTAATACTACAAGTTCAGATATTGCATTTTCAGTAAATTTATTAGCTAGATATAGTTCTTCTCCTACAAAAAGACATTGGAACAGAATTAAGTGTATACTTCGTTATCTCCGAGGAACAATCGATATGGGTTTGTTTTATTCAAATAAATCAAATTTTGATTTAGTTGGTTATGCAGATTCTGGATATTTATCTGATCCACACAAAGCTAGATCTCAAATAGGTTATCTGTTCACATGTGGAGGAACTGCTATATCATGGCGATATGTGAAACAGACTATAATGATCACTTCCTCAAATCATGCTGAAATTCTTGCAATTCACGAAGCTAGTCGAGAATGTCTATGGCTATGGTCAATGACTCTGCACATTCGTGAAACATGTGGCGCTTGTCTTCTAATAAAAATCTTCAAACAATATTATACGAAGATATCATGACTTGCATAGCCCAAATTAAAGGAGGATATATTAAAGGAGATAGAACAAAACATATTTCATTGAAGCTTTTCTATACTCCTTAAAGAAAATGACGACATCACTGTACAATAAATTTTTTCGAGGATAACCTGACAGACTTATTTACAAAATCATTACCAACTGCAACTTTTGAAAAATTGGTGCAGAACATTGGAATGCGGCGACTCAAAGATTTTAAGTAATATTCTCGTGATTGGAGTAAATATGTTGTATTATTTTAGGAGTATGTATTAAATGAAATATGCACTTTTTTTTTCTTCACTATGATTTTTTCTATTGGGTTTTTCCTAATAAGATTTTAACGAGGCATATTTCTATATAATATATAATATAATATATATATGAACATCTAAAGTTGAGTATTAATGAATATTATAATAATAAATAGATGCTCATTGCTTAATGTCCCAGAGCCATATGTCACCCTTCATGTTGTCCATGTGCCTTGTAATTATTCATGCTTGTATCCATGCAAGTCCACATTCTACTTGCCATTTTGCCTATAAATAGTGGCATCTGGTGAACATTAAAATTAGATATACATTGGTGAAAATTCCACTTCAATTTACATATTATCCAAATTTATAATTTTAGTTATTTATTTATTTATTATTATATTATATTTTTTTTCATATCCGTATTTCCGTTGTTCTCCTTATTTTTACAACAAAATAAACTTCTTGTGGAATTAATGTCAAATTGTAGATAAATAGAAAATCAAATCGAAACTAAATGCATATTCTAATAACATTTAGATATGTTAAATTCAAGCATAACATCATAGAAAAAATAACAATTACCATTTTAAAGGTTCGATTATCTTTCACTCTCTGCAATTTTTTTTTATATAGGTGGATTTTCAAAAATAGAAAAATAAAAGAAATTATTTACATAAAATAATAAAATTTTTTTTTTTTTTATAGAGATCGAAAAAAGTCCAATAATGTCTATCAACATCAACAATAGAAACTTATAGAAGTCTATCAGTGTTTTTTTTCTATAAATATTTTGACACTTTCTTTATCTGTAAAAAAATTATTTATATTTTTATATTTAATGTATATATATATATGCACATTTGTGTGTATATATATTAAATTGACAAAATTGGGCAAAGCTAAAGGTGCATATTTTCATTTTCTACCCTTCTTTCTCGCGGGTTTCCATCATCCGTGAAAACTCCCAATTTCACTGATCGGAAGAAATTTCTAACACAGTACCTTCAAATTTTGGGAATTTGCAAAACCCTAGCTTGGTCCATCGGAGTTTCAACCTACCCTTCATCCAGTTGGAGCCTCCAATCTCAAAATTTCTGTAAATGAGTTCCGCAAAAAAGCATTACAAGGATAAATTTGCTCGTCACAAGTAAGTTTAGCTCCAATATCTGTGATTTCTATTGTTTTATTTGATTCTTCCATGCTGTAGTTTCTTCCCGCAATAAATTTTGTTAGAAATTTTAGGGCAATGTTATTTATACGCCGTATTTCAATGCATTCTGTAACAGGGAGGAGAAAACTGAAGAACCAGAAACGCCAAAATACAGAGACCGAGCTAAAGAACGTAGAGAAGATCAAAATCCTGATTATGAACCCACTGAGCTGGGTTTTCATGCTGTTGCACCTCCTGGGACTGTCGACATTCGGTTAGACCTGCTCAATGCAATTTTCTTCTGTAATTTGTTTGTTAAGTATTTGCTTCTTGCTTTCCTATGTTCGTTTTTTTAGTCTTTATTTTTTCCAGGGCGGCTGATGCACATAAGTTATCCATTGAGAAGAGCAAGTACCTTGGAGGTTCGTTCCAGTAGAATGAGATTTTTTAGTTTTTGTTATTTGTCTCTGTAAAATTAGGAACTATTTTTCATTTGCATTTAATTCAAAGACGGTAGATATAGTTAGTGTGTTTTACAAGTACAACTCACCCGTTTTCCTCCTTGCTAGTCTATAAGTAATGGAGATGTGGCCTTTCAGATAAGTTCTTAACCATAAAGTTATGTGTCTGGAGTTGTTCGGAATTTTGATTTTTATAGCTGTTATGGCTGAAGTCAATCAGGAGACATTCCCAAGTCATTTTTGTTGTTATTATTTTTATTTTATATAAATGTTTTGAACTGCTTTATGCAGGGGACGTTGAGCATACCCACTTGGTGAAAGGTTTGGATTATGCCTTGCTCAATAAAGTAAGAAGTGAGATTGACAAGAAGCCAGATGCTGGGGGTGATGCTGAAGGGAAGGCTAGGTAATTGATTGCCGTCCATTTATCTTGATGTTCATTTTGCCAATATAGTTATAGAGCAGGATAATATTTGTCTTCGAATCTTACGTTTTTTTGTGATTAGTTCCCTATTTCATCTCATACACGCATTAAATATTTAAAAGATTAGGAGTTGATAACTTATTGATTTATGTTAAAAATTATCATTATAGTTAAGTGAGAAACAAATTGTGGCGTTGTTCGTATTATCTATTCTGTATGGATAATAGTGTCCGAGATTTTCTTTTTCCAGCGTTCTCTTTTCTTTTATTGTAATGATCAATGATAATGATTTTCTGAATGCATATTGCAGTACACCCAAGGAAGATCAACAAGTGTTGTTTCGCACTGCAACAGCAAAGGTGTATTTTATTTTTCTAACTATTAAAATTCTGTTAAATAGTGTTTCTATTTCTTTGAAGATTTGGGCTGTTTGTGCTAACTCTTTTTGGCCATTCTTCTGTATTTCAGTCTGTATACAAATGGATCATCAAGCCCCAGATGGGGATTAAGTCAAATGAGACGTTCCTTCCTGGTAGAACATCATTTATTTATAACATGGTAATTAATGTTTACCTTTTATCTTTTAAATTAAGCTGTCTGATGGACATATCATGGTCCTCCCTCGTTCCTCCATTCAGCTGGGGTATCATTCAAACATAACAGTGTTTTCTTTGGAATATTACCCACATTATTGCTTGTTGATCTGAACTTAAAATGTGCTCAAATGGCTTTCTGCAATTTTTACATTCATGATCTGTACCGTGTGTGACCATGTGGATGGAATTGGTGCACATAAGTAGAATTGGACAAAGTAAACCCCAAATATTTAAAACCAATTCGAGGACCCTCAGATTGCACAAACAAAGAGTGTAAATTGCATTTACATTGATTTTTAAAAATAATCTCATCAGTAAAAGGGAGAGAATAAAGAAGACTTTGTTTTTGTTTCATGCGCAACCATGTAATGTGGATGTGAAATGAAATACTAGAAGTTAGAAATATTCTGTATTCATCATGATAGTCTGGAAGAGTACATAAAGGTGGCTGGTTTGTTGAATCAATGAATGAAAATCCTTGATATCTGCATGGTGATGTTTCAAGAAGGATTCAAACTTCCGAACTCAACATTGAGTTTCTGGATGGTTGTGCAAAAGTCTTCTTCAAGAGTTCTCTTTATTTCTGTTTTCAACCATTGAGTAGGATGTTTAGCTCTAAACAGTTTGAACATCAATGGACCTAAATATTGGGCTGTTTTATATTTTCGGATTTCAACCACACACTTCATCAGCAATTAAGAAGATAGTTGATGCTAAATCATCAGAGAGTATCCTGTATCCTGTATCCTTCTCCTTGTTTGGTAAAAGTGGCATGGGTCATTCATTTAATCCAGTTAAATTTATTCTCTCACTTGCTTGTGACGTCCTTACTGAATTTTACTATATTACATACCTGACCTGATATCTTTTTTCGCAGGAGGGTGGATATTCTCACGATATTCCAACTACCTTGCATAGAAGTAAAGCTGACTGTCCAGTGCCAGAGGTTCATTTCTTCTTGATCTCTTGGTCAAATCTTTCTTTCCTCACGTCATTACCTCTTAAGTTTTGTACAATGTTCTGATTTTCATCATTGATTTACTGGTGCAGGAAATGGTAACCGTCAATGTTGATGGTTCTGTGTTAGATCGAATTGCTAAAATTATGTCATATCTTCGTCTTGGATCCTCCGGGAAGGTTTTAAAGAAGAAAAAGAAGGATAAAGATGTGAAAGGTAGTTGGCACTTGCACCTCTTTTCATTATTTAAATGCTGCTAGAGTAACATGAAAGGATAGGAAAGAAAAGTTGCTTCTCCAATGTGTCACTGCACTTCTTTCTATAACTGTTATAGGAAGCATGATTATTGTACTTCAGTTTCTCTCATGCCAATGTAGGTTTGTAATTCATGGAACTGTGTTTGAAGAAAAGATTTCGCACTCGTAGAGTTTATTGGGAGTCTCAGTTACTCTGACATATACGTGTACGTGGTTATAAAAAGTGCAAGCATTTAATGAATTTAGGAAACTGTTAGGTTCCCCTTCACCTGCAATCAAAAACCTAACAAGCAAACCAAGAAACAGAGCACAGCACTCTGATATGGATTTATTTATATTCGAAAAGAGCAATAAAACCAGAAGTCCTCAGATGACAATACAAGGAAAGAAAACAAATAACCCTAACTCCTCTCTAGTACGAATTCGGAAAGAGAACCGAGAAAACATAAAAGAAAAGATAAACCAGCAAATTTGAGAGTGCTGGACAGTCTCTCCCTTAAAAGCTTCCCTCAGCTTTTACCCAAAATATCACCTGCCATCACAGATCCCTAGGCTGTCCTTTTATAGCAGCTTTTGGTGGCCCCTCAACGGTTTTCATCCCCTCCCACATCCTTTGCATTGTTTGTTTCCTGTGTAATTCCCAACTTATCCCTTGTTTTATATTTGAATAAGATTGGGGGTTTAACAGAAGCCTGTTTTTCTTCTTTGAATGCCTGAACTACAATGTTATGTCTGAGAATATTCTACCATTATTTATGTATGGATCAGCTTGCCCTTTTAATTCAAGTATTACACTTCCGTATTCTCTTTCTCCATTTTACATTTATTTGATATGATGATTTAAGTTTTCATCAAGCAAATGGGATCCTGTTCATATCCCTTTTTTATTTGTACTTTTTAATTCACCATTCTTTTCGTATTTTCTTTGCAGGGAAGATTTCAGCTATTGTTAATGAATATGTTGGAAACAATAAGCCATCAACACTTGATACTGGCGTGCCAAAGAAGCAAACGGAAAGAGAAATGTTGCCCCCTCCACCTCCTCTCAAGAAAAATCAGGTAGTTTTAAAAGAGAAGCAAGGGCCAGTTGTCACAAGAGTAGAAGAGGATGATATTTTTGTCGGTGACGGTGTTGATTACACTGTTCCTGGTAAGGATCTTAGCCAGAGTCCTCTTTCCGAAGACATGGAAGAATCTCCCCGAAATAAGGAGAAACCTAGTTATTTCTCTGAACCTGCTTATGGGCCTGTCCCACCCTCTGGACCACCTCAGGAATGGCAAGAAGCAGTATGTTGACCTTTTTACTTACTCATCGTCAAGATTCGTAACAGCATTTGGAATTGCAAGCAAATACACGGTCATTAGCGTGTTGCTATGACCAATTTTCTTAATCCTCTATGTTCTTATCTGAGTTCAATGATGTTACAGAATGGATATGGGGTGATGCAACCTCAAGCGTTTCCTGCGGGCTACCAAGGAGATTGGCAGGACTACCAATATTCTGATCAACTGGCTTATTCTGAACAGTACCTTCAGCTCAACATGCAGGCGTATGATATGCAAGCAGGAGCGAACATTCAACAGGACCCCCGACTCATGACTCAAGAAGAGAAAGATAGGGGTTTAGGCTCGGTGTTCAAGAGAGATGATCAGAGATTACAGCAACTGAGAGAGAGAGATGCACGAGAGAAGGATCCCAACTTCATATCAGAGAGTTATTCTGAATGTTACCCAGGATATCAAGAGTATAACCGTGAAGTCGTGGACAGTGACGATGAAGATGACTTATCGAAAATGGACATGGGAGGCCGGGTAATTTCTAACAATGTGCTTCAGTAGCAGTCTTAATTAATTAAATGGACAGTTGCAAATATAGCAATCAAGTCCAAAGTATTTGCAGATATAGCACAATGCTAAAGAATTTGCAAATATAGCAAAATTTAGATCAACTTTCAGATTCTATTAATTACATATCATATTTGCTAATAGGAGTCTATCCACGACAGAGTCCCTAAAAGTTGTACCAATTGCAATTACCCTTAATTTTTAAACTATTTTGTGTTAGTCTTTAGTGCAAGCTCAATCTTATCAGTTAGCGTACTGGGATTTGAATATTGTCTATGAAATTCATATTTGTAGGCAAAGGGCCGACTTCACCGGTGGGACTTTGAGACAGAGGAAGAGTGGGCGAAGTACAATGAGCAGAAGGAAGCCATGCCAAAAGCTGCATTCCAGTTCGGTGTGAAGATGCAAGATGGTCGGAAGACGCGAAAGCAAAACAAGGACCAGAAACTCAACAATGAACTGCATAAGATCAACAAGATACTAGCAAAAAAGAAAATGGAGAAGGAAATGAATGGAGATGATGATGATATACAACCTGGAAAGAAGATTAGAATTTGAGTTGATTGGCAATGGAAATAAGATGGAAAGATGTGTATTTTTTTGGACTTTCCATCACTTAAAACATAGAATTTGCGTAAAATGGGTTACCATTTGAAGTTCTTTCTTTCAAGGAGGAATTTTGTCATATTAGATTAGAGTTTATGTATTCAAGAATTCAACAGAGGAAGTAATATTATTATTTTATTATGTTATCGTTAGCCTTTATTTTTAATTTTCTTACACCTTTTTCGGTGTGTTTGGAGATTGAATCTTTGACTTTAAGAGAAGTACATAAGGGAAAGCACCACCTTACACATTCAAGAGAAAAGAATTGATCTTCTAACTTTTCTTTTCTTTACTTGTTTCATTTCATTTTACAATTGATATAGATAAATCATTTACACCAACACTTTATTGTTACTACCTCACTTTATTGTTTACTACGTCAATGTGTTATAAATAGGGTGTGATCCACTAGTATTTATGAACACAATATGAACAAAAGAATTATAGTATTTTCGTAGTACTAAAAAGAAAATTGAAAAAGAATAACTTTTTAGATCTTGAGTTTTTAAGGATGTGTGTATTTGATCTCTAATTTTGACTAATAGGTTTAAAATATCCTTATGATACTACTAAAGTAATCTTATATTATTTTAACGTATTTATAATTAAAAAATAAATATTTTCTCTCTCCAACTCTACCTCCACGCCATTCCATCTCTTCTTCACCTTCTCCATCTTCAACTCTCAACTGGTTATTTTCCTCTTTAGAAACCTTCTTCTTCTTCTTCTTTACAAAATTAATTTATCATTTTAGTTGACTTTTTATCTTCTTCCCCATGTAGAGATTTTGTTGATGCAAACAATGGAGAAAGAAGAAATTAATGTAAAACCAAAAGTGGGTTTTTGTTTTGGGTTGGTGTTGAAGGAGAAAAGGCACAAAAAATCTACGCTGATTAGGGTGGGAAGATGAGACTGTGAGGGTGAAGAGAGTGAAAGAAGAATTTGAGATATTAACGAGGCTTGTTCCCCCTAATCAACCAATACTCAGAGACTCATTGTACTAAACTCACTAAAATAATGTTGCATTGCAATTCAAGTCATTTGAAAAAACATCCAAAGAAAAGAAAATTTCTGATGGCTTGGGAAGTTAAGATGGAAATACAAGTGGGGATGCCTGTAGAGGAGGAGATAAGAGAAGATTTAGAGGCTGTTTGGGGTGCTAAGATGATATAGAATGTGTTATTCTGATATTTGAGGAGTTTTAATTGAACGATCGAATATGTAGTACTAAGATAATATACGATACACGGAAGGAAAATGATAGTGAGATACGAAACATGTTTCGAAAATAGGCCCACAAACAATTAAAATCGAGATAGGATAATGAGCCTCCAAACACTGAAATGATATAGGATGTGAGAATGAATCATCTCATGTTGGACCCCAAACAGTCCCTTAGTGTTATTTATTTATTTTTAAAATAAAAAATGTTTTAAAATAATATAAAAATAATTAATTAACGTAATTAGGACCTTTTAAACTTAATTTTAAACTTAGGGACTAAATTTATCAAATTGAAACTTTGAGGACCAAACGTGTATATTCTTAAAAATTCAGGGACTGAAAGATATTTTTTTTTCGAAAAGATTTCGATGATATAACCATTATATGGTACTTGAACTCTTGCCAGTCTCATGCAATATTTTAAAGTTTGTTATATTTAAATTTACGTATCATCTTTAATATAAAATATTCATAAATTTTAAATTTTACTATTTAGCTTGAGATATTTATTCGATTCAAGGTCATTACTTGATCAAGAAAGAAAAAACAAGGCTTCAATTAATGTATAACAGAAGTATATACATCTTAAGAGTAGATACTTTACATATAAAGTATGAGAATTTACTCTAATATTATTTTAAAAAATAACAACAAAGATACGTTTAATTCTCTGTTTTGTATTTTCAGATTTACTAAAATTTTAGCAAATGTGTTCATCGGGTAATTTTGAAATTTATTTTTGAAAACTATTTCTGGAATAGTGTGATTGTGCAAATTTTGAAAACGGCATTTTTTATTTTCATTGTATTTTTAATTTTAACTTTTATAATAAGGATTATATTTAAATAAATAAGAAAAATATCTAAAAATAGTCTTCCATGTTATATTTTTTTTAGAAAGCAAACTATGTCTTATATAATATATTATAAATTATATAATATTATAAAATAATAATTAGACAAAAAAATTAAGAGCGCATTCAAATATAGTAAAATGAACCAAAATATTTTCAAATATAGAAAAATATCATTGTCTATCGTAGACTGTGACATTTTGCTAGCAGTTTTGACATTTAAAATAATTTGCTAACGATTAATATGTCACATGTTTATAAATTAATTAACAATTATTTATATTCAACACAATATTAAGTAGATAACTCAGATTAATTTTATGGTTTATGAATGTAGTATTAAAACACATTTAAAACATTTATATAAATTAAAATAATTTCTAAATCTGCTACCAAACATTCGAAAACATTATGAAAAAGTGATAGGATGACCCCTCACTCAAAATATAGACGTTAAACGATAAGCACTAATGAGTACTGTTACAACAATAAACTAACAATAAGAAAAACAAGTAAAGGCACACAGAGTTTGTTAATCCAGTTCGACGATAAACCACCTACGTCTGAGGGGTAGTGTACCTAGGAAAGATAATCCTCTAAATTAAAGTTTCAAGCTCCCCTTAAGACCAAGAATCCCTTCTTTATAATGTCTTAGACTCCCCCTAACACCGAAATTATCTTCAATTGTTTACACTTATCAATTGATGAATTTGCACAACAGAATACAGTGAGTAAAGATCATAACACGATGTTGCACAGATCGGCCACCAAGAACAAAGATACTTTCTCTTGATAATCAAATGTCCTCGCACACTATAAAACCCAAATTTACAAAATATTTAATAATTACGGCCAATCCTAGCAAGGACACAAAACCTTCAATAAATAATTTTTTTGGAAAAGAAAAACATCCCCGAAAAGAATTCAACAGGCTATAAAGATGGAAAGAATCCAGAAAATAAAATCTACCAAAATTTTCAAATAAGGAAAGTCCAGACAATAGGAATGACGCTTGTTACATCAATAACTGAGACAATTTCTGTGACAACATGCAAATAGTTAGAACCATAACACCTTGCCTTAAATAAATATATAATCAATGTCAAAACTCTAACAAACTCCCTCTTTGGCTAATATATTTTTGAAGGCAGAATACAAGAGTATAACAACGCAATTAACAGAAGCCCAATTTCAAATAACAAAAAATCCAGAAGAACATACAGTAAAAAACAAACCAGACTACAGATGTCCAGAGAAATTATAAGTACAGACCGAATGAACCAACAAAAAAAAAAAATTTCAATTGCACCACCAACCAAAAAAGGGCAGACAGTCAACAAAACACTAACCAAACCAAGTCTGCTCTCCCCCCTTTCTGCCAACAAAAATTAAGTAGCCCATCCTCGAGATGAAGAAGCACTACCCGATTTGGAGACAATCTCCCTCATAACACAAAGCACCTTGATAGCTCTCCAAAAAAGCTACTTTTATGCCTTTAATCTATCTTGATTCTTATGTTTAATGTGCTTAAATGATTATAATTGTAGATTCTTGAGCAAATAATGCATTTTGAAGCGTTACGGGCCATTCGAGTTTAATTTGGAGCTATTAGAAGTGATTGGGACTTCCGAGGCTTCAAACGAAAGAGAAAATGTCAAAACAGCCCCCAGGTGAGAGTGCAACGGCGCTCTAAACAGAAGCTAAAAAAATAGGGCACAACGCCGCGCGTTACGGCCTGTAGTGCCTCACGCGATTATAAAAACTGCTCTTTGGTATTTTGGCCGTAACTTTCAATGTGCTACCTCTCTTCTTCATCTCTATGGATTGTTAAGGTACATAAGTTTTTCTAATTAGGAGCAAGGAACCTATGTAGCTTTGTGAGACCTCTTTTATTTGATCAAAATGGTTCCATTGTCGGGATGCCATTTATGTTCGTTTGGTTAAGTTTCTAGTTAAGACATTTTTTTTGCTTTTGCTTTTTTTTTTTTTTGTGCAGATTTGCCATGGAGAACAGAGTGGTTAGTATGTACTTTGTGTTGCGTGCAAGGCAAGTTGTTGAAGAGAGAGAACAAGGAGCCAATCAGATTTCTGAGTTCAGAAATTTGCTTGGTGATTTTATCTCGTTTGCTCGGTTGTTGGTTGAAGGGCAATTGCAAAGTAGCCCGATGCCAACGAGCTCTGTCTTCAGAAGTCACCCTAGTCACTGGGAACCTAAGCTTTGCACCCATTTAGATGGACCGCTCGCTCCTGTGGATATGGTAATTTCTACGTGCAACAACTGTACTACTACATTCCTGCCAGCCCCAAGCCGTCAAAATTTACTCAAAAGGCCGATCGAGGTATGTATTTAGAAGGTATAGTTAGAGAATTACTTAACTATCAGTTCTCTATGCAACATGATTTTCTTTATATCTAGCAAAAGAGCTTTCAGTTCGAGATGGAGGTTAGAGATGAGGTACAACATTTGAGTGACTTGCTCGCTCAAATTGCTGTCTCAGTTAGGAGATTGGAGGAGTTTCCACTACAGCTGTATCACCTTCAGGCTACCGAGGCGGTCCTCTATGAGGTAATTCACTTTGATGATGAAGACGATGACGTGGATCTCTCACCATGGTCAACCCCAGTCGTCGAGGTAGAAGAAGAATCTGAGCTTAAACCCGATGAATCTCAGGTGATAGAGTTAGAGGATGAAAGACCTCGCCTTGTTCTGTCATCTGGTATTTCGTATATTTTTAGTTTTCTTCTTCTTATTCTCAAGATTTTGTTGTGTCTTTTTCTACTTTGGACTCCTTTGAGTCTTTTGATTCTTTTTTTTTCCCAAATATATCAAAAAACCCAAATTTGACCTGTTCGACGTCCTTCAGAAGATGAGTTTCTTCAGTGCGTTGAGTTCTACATCAACTCAAGTAAGAAGGGGCCGAAGAACTACGAGAATTTCTTCATACCTTGAAAGGGGGACGGGTCATATTGAGCAACCAACGCTAAAAAATTTTCCTTCATGGAGGGAGTCAGATGATAAAATTTACTATCTTCCTTATTTTCTTTCTAGATTAACTTCTTGTTTTTCTTTTGTAGGGACCCCCTAGAAGAGAAGAGCATCTTTTGAGAGGCGAGCCTTACTACCACGCCTCAAAGAACTGCATGAAAATGTCTATAAGGGAGTTTTTTTGTTTCCTTGTCTTTATTTTCTCTGGGCTTAGATTAGAGATACATTGGAGACAAGATATCATTTTAGGTTGGAGATGGTGGTTATATATGCATGTCTAGCAAGTCCTTGAGCATCTGAGCTCGAACTTTATGATTAAGTTACTGATATGATTTTTGTGATGCATGTATTGTGATGATGACCTTCTGTGATAGGTTTTAGATAACTCTCTATTCACTTTGTTTAGGATTCACAAAATGCATGCATGATTTTAGGCCAAATTTAAACATTTTTCTTGATTCCCTTGCATATTTGAGCACATAGTCGTCTTATTTGTAGTTTTGAATGCTTAGGATTAGGTTATTTGGTCCATATGTTTGTTGTCACCTCTTGAAAGGTCCAGGTGATAGTTGTTAAATAGCTGAAGCTCAACTTAGTAATGTATGCTTAGGTTTTTTTCCAAACTCTTGTTCTATAAAGTAAAAGCCTGTTGTATGATGAATAAAAGGCAAGCATGTTGTAGTATAGTAAAAGTATGTTGTATGATATTTTTGAAGGGGATTACTCCTCTTCCTTAGGGGTGTGATTAACTCGAAGCGACTATGACACCTATAGTTTCCCTCTGAGCTAAAATTCCCTTGAGGAATGAGTAAACTTCTACACCTTTAAAGGATACGTTGCTCGTAGTTGGATGTCTTTCACGTAACCTGTATGGGCAAGCCAAAACAAAGGTGTGTGGCATAGTCTGGATAAGGCTTCCTCTTTTGCGTAAAGTAAGAAAAAGGTAGAGAAAAAAAGGAAAAGAAAAAGAAAAAGAAAAAAAAAGTAGAATAAAATTGGTTCCATTAAGTTTTACATTGCCACCTTGGTCTAGGAAGCTTAATACTTATCCTTCGAGCCAGAGTAGGGGGAAAACAAGTTGATGACCGAATAAAACCTTCCCGGACTAGTAAAAACCTAGATAGTGTTAGGTTGTATGTCCTAAAACTTGTAGTTTGTAATGTTATACATACTCTATTATCAATAAAGATGTTATTGAAGTTTATTCAATAAAACTGTTATTGAATATGTGAATTGCACTTGTAAAGTCTAAATCCAATAAACTAAAGATCCATGACTATTATATGAATACATGAACTTTATGTGGACACATAAGGGTGGAACAAGTTCAGTAAATAGCCAAAATAGTCTATAGTATATGAATAAGGCTGGGTACCTTATTCTGGTAACACTATTGGATGCAACTCACTCTGTAGTTGTTACAATTTGTTGTAAAGTACTACAAACGAAGTGATCCTGATTCGTTCCTGTATTGACATGAGAAGTGGGGGCGTCCTATGCAATGAGTTTGCATAAGATCAGGCCAACAAATAAGTCACTCTTACTCTATAATGCTGTTTACTGTTTAAGACTGACTATTTCAATGCGATGACTTAGGTAACTTGACCTTAATCCTGAGCTAACTATGAACTTCTATTTATTCGGGATTATCCTTAGATTTGCATGAGCGAGGGTTGGCTCAACAGTGCCGACTCAATAAACCTCCCATTTCAGAGGTAAGACCAGGTAGATAGTTAAGGACTTATAGTGCAAGATGAAATTCACTCCTACCTGCTTTTAGGGATAGTAAAGAGGTTGTTCCCTAAAGTGCTGACTTCGGATCTTAAACAAGGGGCCACACCCTATCATTGGCATGAGAGGGACTCAGTTTAGTGATTGGATCACAAACCAATTATTCATTAGAGGATCAATGGGACTTAAGGAGCAAGATGTAATATCGGGGGTAAAACAACTTTTGACCTAGTCGTTATTACGAACAACCTGTGAAGGGTTAACTTACTAATCATGGTTATACCGAGTGGACATAATATATCTACAGTGAAGGAAATGCAATTACTGGACTTTAGTAAAGTGACCCAGTAGTTAACGAGTGGTGATTAATTATATTAAAAAGTTTAGCTAGTTAATCACGGATCGTTGGAACCCATGATCTGTAGGTCCATGAGGTCCCCCTACTAGCTCATATCGGACTAAACCTTAGAACAGTGTGATGAACGAATTTGAAGTGTTCAAATTCGGTTTTTGGAGAAAAGCGGTAAATATATACGATATATTTAACCTAATGTTTAATTGTGATTTAAACATAAAGAGAGAGAAAATAGGAGATATTTAAATCTTATTTAAATATCAAGATTATGAATAGGGATTCATATTCATTGGGATTATTGTTGGATTTAATATTAATTTAATTTTAGAATTGATTGTTAGAATTAATTTTGAAATTAAATGGAATTGGTCAAAATTACATTAAAAGTCAAATTGTTGACTAGGTAAAAATGCAATGAAAGTCAAATTGTTGACTTTTGACTTTGAAAGTAAAAAATTCAAATGTGTTGACTTTTGACTTTGAGGGTCAAACTTTGACCATTGACCAAGTTAGTGGAAAGATCTAACAAATTGTGAGTGGGAAATTCCAACTTTTACATTGCTAAGTGTTGTCTTTATTTGAAGACACTTGCCCCATTAAATCCCACTTTGAGTTAGTATATTTTTTAGTGTCAAATTCTCATCAAACTCAAAGTTGCATGTTTTGCATGTAATGGTCTCTAAAAGGAAGAGTTTATGATTGTTTAGAACTATTGGCCATAGTGGAAATTGATGAGATTATGTGATAATCTCATAACAATTAACAATGTGAACCCCGAATCCTAATTTCTCTACTTAAGTATGTTCCCTACTGAGACCAGTGAGGTGAGTAGGTTAATGTGGAAACTAGAGTGGAATGGTAGAGAAAAGGGTGAAAAATTAGAAGAAAAGAGGAAATTTGGAAGTTTGACTTTTGGGAAAAAATTTGAAAAATTTGGCTAAGTATAGAAAATTGTGTGTTGATGCGTTGGAAGGGTTGTATTGATGCGTTGGAAGGGTTGCTGGTGATGGCATGCGGCTGAAGGAGGAAAGACGGAGGTGACGCATTGGAAGGCACAAAGATAGGCAAGGCATGTGTTGGAAGGCAGCCCATGCGTCGAGCAGTCGAAGCCAAGCGCCTTTGCCCAATGCGTCGAGTGGCCAGCCAAGCGCCCTTGCCCAATGTGTCGAATGGCCAGCCAAGCGCCCCTGCCATGCGTCGAGCGGCCATGTCTATGCAGCGAACGCTTTGTCGAACGACCATGCCCATGCGTCGAAGCACCCTGCCGAACATCAATACGCCGAGCACGCCCATACGTTGAGTGGCCAGCCTATGCAGCACGCCCATGCGTTGGTCACCAGCGCTTATGCCAAGCACCATGTGCCATGTCAAGCAAGCCATGCGGTGACACCTAGTGAGCCATGCGTCGAGGATGAGCGGCCATCCTATGCGTTGGTGATGGCTGGCTCTTGCGATGGCTAAGTTGGGTTGCTAGGCGTTGAGTAGTGGACTATGCGTTGAACATCCAAGAGTTGGACGCATATAAAGGATGAGATCACTTAGAAAACGTCATCAAACCATGTGTCTTCTTGAGAGGAAACCTTAGGCCTTAAGCATTTGAGGTGGTTGCATCAGAGGACATGCAATTTGAAGCTCATGCGTTGGCTACATAGGAGAAGGACACTTAGATTGCGTTGATAAAAAAGATGTGTTGGTAGTATGAGGAAGAAACACTTGGACATGCAGCCAAGTAGGAGGTGCCGAATTTGGAAAAGGTTTGGACGCCTATAAATAGGGCCAAAGACTTCATTTTTCAGATCACAACTCAAAATACGTTTAAAAAGAGTGGGAAAGTTGAGCAAAATCCATGCGTTGAGAGCAAAATTCATGCGTTGATCATAGAATTTCAAAGAGGACGCATTGGACAGTGAAATCTAGAAAACAACATCAACTTGGGACGAGGAGTTCTCTCAATTTACTCACGCGTTTGGAGTGATTCCAAAGCCACCTGAAAGCTCTGGAAGTCTAGTTTTCAGGGTAGGGCTGCCGGAGAAAAAGCTCGAAGGGATCAGGCTTAAAACTGAGAAGAAGACAGAAGGGTCAGGCTGTCGGATAAGCTTGGGTCAGTCTTGAAGATTTTGAGATTCCGGCCAAACCACGAGGATTTCTGAGCTAAAATTTTAGGGTAAGCTTCCTGAGACATTTTAGAATATTTTTGTAGAAGAAAATATCTCAAAATAAGGTTTAGAACTATGAGTAATCTGAGCTGTAAGTTGAATCTGGATTCTAGGGGTGAAAAGGGAACCCGAGGTAGAAAAGGAACTACTAGAGTGAAAAGTTCCTAAGCGATCGAGGTGAGTGACTAAAACATTTGACTAAAATGTTTGATTTACAATGTTTTAAATAAAGCATATTTTAAAGAAGATTATTCTCATGCCAGCTAGTTTTACAAAGTGATTTCCAAGCAAACCATGAGTGATGTTTTAAACGCATGCATGTGTGGGAAGTTTGTTGAAAAGCTATTTATATGTGTTAAATATACCTAGCATGCGTTAGTATCTTTAAAGCCATGTTTTTATATGTGTTATACTTTACATGCTTTAAAGAAAAAGTCATTTATGACTAGTTTTACTTAAAACACGATATCGAAGGATATTTGAGAAGGTATCCACCCAACTAAATACCGAAGGACGTTTGAGAAGGTATCTATTGGTAGTAAAGGACGTTTGAGAAGGTACCAAACCAACCGGATACTGAAGGACATTTGAGAAGGTATCCTAGCAGCTTGATACTGAAGGACATTTGAGAAGGTATCTGAGTAGAAGTACCTAAGGTATGACGGTACTTAGTATGGCCACGTGCACGTAGGTAGATAGAGTCAGAGATTGAGCAAAAGGGTTATCTCTTGACTAGCTGTTGGTGTTGGGATTATTTTTACCCACAGTGGGGTTATTCTCAACTGAAAAATAGTTTTAATGTTTCATGATTAAAACAGTTTTATATGCTTTATGCTTGGAAAATGTTTATACTGCAGTCCAAAGTACTGTGGAAGTTTACATTTCAGTTTAAACTCTTTATTGAGAATTTTGCATGAGAATTAGTTATCTTTCTTAAGTCACTCACTGGGCTAGCAAGCTCACCCCGTTTTCAAATGTTTTCCTTTCCCCCAGGTAGTGGTCAAACCCTCAGAAGATAAGCTCTGCATCTGCTTTGCCACTAAAGGATAAGGATATTGTAACCCGTCTGTTAGGTGGTTACTGTAAATATTGTACACATGTTATAGTTGTTCATATAGGGACTAAGGTTTTGGGCTTTGGGACTTATGGATCTAATGTTGTAATGACTCTAAACATGTTATGTTTCTGAATTAATAAATTTTTGGTCTATAGACATGCCGCTGTGTATGAGTTATATATTGGTATCAGAGTTATTCCGCAACAGTTAGTAGACAGTAAGTGTCAACAAAAAGGTTGATAACTGCTGTCAGTCACGCCCTTTCCTAGGCTAAGAGGGTGGTCTGGGGCGGGGTGTGACAACTTAGTATCAGAGCATAAGTTTCTAGGACAATTGAGGAATTAGTTTATACTAGCTTAGTATTAAAGCATAGCATTTTGGGTGAAAGAGAGAGTTCATGCATTAGATTAAGTCCCATAAGTAAGTCCCTAACATGTGTACTTAATAATTAGGCAAAGATGCTGAGAAGAAGTGGTAGGCTGAGCAAGCAGAATGAGGAGAGGAATGTTGACCCTACTAGCGGAGGTCCTGAAACTAGACGGGACCCAGATCCGTAGGGGAAAAGAGTTAGAGACTCAGTAGAGCAGGAAGCGACTTCTGCAAATGAGTCGAGTACCCCCACGGTTGAACTTAGCAAAGGTTTTAATTTAGTATAGCAGAGTGGCAAGAGAAATAGAGATCTCAGACTTGTGAGAAGAGGGACACCAGTTGGGGATGCCAATCTTGTGGAGAATGACATATTTCACATTGGGAACAAATATAGACAACTGACCCTTTCTTGGCCACATTGTCCTTGATTCCCCTGTCAACTCAAAAACAAGATCTCTCATATATGGGCGTAGTTCAGAAACATTAGCAAAATCATCAAGATTTAGAAATTGAATAATAACGAAATTAGAAAAATGTCTCCTAACATGAACTCTTTTATACTCGGGACTAGATGAGCTGTCGAAGTCAAATGACAGAATGACAATAAATTCTCTGACAATTTGAGAGTAAAATAGTCCCAAACTCAATATCGTTCTTTCTAACTCAACTTTAAGAACAAGCTCCATGATTTCTATGCACTATTGAGCTCTCTCAAAAAGTTCTTTCTCATCCACAATGTTTCATTTAACAACAAATTTCTATTAGATGGCACCTTCCTCTGTGTGAAATGACACACCATCCAAAGGGATAACAAGCACATTGGGAACATACTTCTTTCCTTTAGACTTGGCATAAACTCGAGTACTGGAGGACAAGTAGCCACATCATCATCATCGAAACTACTACTTTTTAAGCCTCATTCTCTAGAAGACACAGAAGCTTCTTTAGATTTAGATTTAGATTTTTCAATAAAGTCCTCTGATGTTTCAAAGGAAGCAAAAATATCTTCTTTTACAACTTTTCTTCGTTTAAACATCATTTTGAACAAGGGAGTGTCATCATGAGGACAATATTCTTCCCACACAGTCTGATCACTAGATTCAATAGACTCACTATTCTCAGATATAGACTTTTCAACAACAGCATTAACATAATTATGTTTAAATATTTGAACCTCTTTACTAGACTCATTCTCCATAATTGGACTTGCAGTTGTCTCAGAAGTAGCCCGAGCAACTTCTTTAATAGGCTCACTAACATTCCTAGGTAAACTACCTCTGACTGACAGAAGAACAACCACATTCTGGGGTTCCACATTTACAGAATTTCCTTCCATCTCAACTTCCTTTGAGATAATGCTCTCCACACCATCTTTCAAATGCATACGGTAATCATCATTTTCAAAAACTGCACTATTTTCAACATTCTCTCCATAAACATTCTTAATGACAGAAGGCACATGCAAATCAACATTTGGATTATTACAGACAGAAACCCTAGCCAACTTCTGATGATCTGAAGGGAGATCGACATTTTCATTAACATTATCAGATTTTCGACTCACCACAAAAACTCATGCATAGTCTCGAGGTAGATTTATCTTTTTCAATAACAACTTCTCTACAGGGCCCAATCAAATCAGACAAAGTAAGGGGAGTAATACTTACTTGTTCTTTTCCTTTCACATTCACAGAAACCCCGACTCCGAAGCATTTCCTTTGCAGAGAAAGGAGGCACATCAACCCCTTCATGCTTGACAGGAAGACCACGCATGCGCACACCATACTTGTTGGTGGAAGATGAATGAGCATCTTTCTTGACAATGGGTTTCCATTTAGATTTCTCCTTATACTTCACCATCCTTACTTTCGAGGTCTGAATACCCTGTTTAGTACTTTCCAGTTGGAGGAAAAACACAGAGGATGCAAACAAGAGAAGGAGCCGAAACGGATGACAATCCTAAAAACCCACGATTTTGCAAGAGAACCTGTCATAAAGCAACTGTCAATACTTCAAAATAAAAAAGAAAGTTGAAATAAAAACACAATGATCCCTCCTTATGCTCTCAACAACTGCAATTAAAGCGGTTATTAATTTGTTTATCCACTTGAGCTTGCACACTCGATGGGTAAACTTCATCACAATCGTGGCCCAGAAGATTAACTTCTAGGTTTTTAAAACACGTAGGTCCAAAATTGCTCTCAGGGCCTCAAAACGAGTCGAGCCCAAAGCCTCGGTAAAAATGTCTGTAATTTGATTTTTTGTACTGATGTGTTCCAACACAATCTGTTTACTCTCAACAAGGTCACAAATAAAGTGGTGTCATATGTCAATATGCTTAGTACGACTGTGTTGAACAAGATTTTTAGATATATTGATCGCACTCATGTTGTCACAGTAAAGAGTCATGACATCTTGTGGGATATCATGCTTTTATAACATCTATTTCAACAATATCCGTTGAGTGCAGTTATTCCACACAATAATGTATTCAACTTTTGCTGTTGAAAAAGAAACACAATTTTGTTTCTTGCTAAACTATGAAATCAAGTTGTTGCCTAGAAAAAAGAAACCTCTAACCCAATCTGCATCACAGTAGTAAACCAGAGAGCTCTTTGTATAAAAAAATGTATAATAAATCATAATCACTCGTGTCATTGATATATTTGACTATTCTTTTAGCACTAAGAAAGTGACTAGTCTTGGGACAAGACAGATATCTAGCACAAATACTAACAGCAAATGTAATGTTAAGTCTGCTGGTTGTTAGATAGAGCAAACTTCTAATGATACTTGTATACAGACTCTCATCAAATTAAGTTCCACCCGAGTCTTTTGAGATTTTAGCATGTGTGGGGGCAGGAGTTCGTTTGATACTAGCCTTTTCAAGCCCAAACTTCTTGACAATATTCTTGGCATATTTCTTCTTGATAATATTATTGGCATATTTACTCTAAGAGATAAAAATCCTCTCATTTAGTTGTTTGATCCGAAACCCCAAAAAATAGGACAGATCTCCAACCATACTTATTTCGAATTCATTCTACATTTATTTCACAAAAAGTTCTACCATGTCTTGTTACATCCCTCCAAACACAATGTTGTCAACATAAATCTGGACAACCACAAACTTCTCTTGAGATTTTTTCACAAACAAGGTCTTGACAATGCCCCCTCTACTGTAACTATTATTCACAAGGAATTGTTCATACCAGGCTCTACACACCTGTTTGAGTCCTTAAAGAGCCTTGTTGAGTTTGTACACATAATTAGGATGTGAAGGATCCACAAATCCTTCGAACTGCTCAACATAAACTTCCTAATTTAGATATCCATTTAGGAATGCACTATTTACACCCATTTGATACAATTTGAATTTCATAAGACGAGTTATTCAAAGCAAAAGTGTGATAGCCTTTAGTCTTGCGACTGGAGCAAAAATTTCATCAAAATCCATACCTTCTATTTGGGTATACCTAGGGTTGGCAACAGAGCCAGAGCAGGGCGAGGCGGGGCGGGCGTCCCCCATCCCCGACCCCGTGGGAGAAATTCTCCCCCATCCCCGTCGGGGAAACGGGGTCCCCTACTAATTTCCTGTGGGGATTCCCCATTTTCTTAATTAAAACTTTATTTAAAATTTGATTAAAATTTGGGCTTGGCTTTTGGGATTAGATTTAGAATCTAGATATTTAATATTGGGTTTCACAATACTATAAGTCTATACATTATAAACATACATATAAATAAGTTATTTTATATATTATAAATATATATTAATAAAATATTAAAAATATAAATATATCAAATCAGAATTGGGGGCGGGGCGGGGATACCATCCCCGTCCTCGGATGGGGCCCCGAAAAATATCCCCGATTTGATCCCATCCCTGGTCAAATCGAGGATTCCCCGTGGGTTATTTTGCCAACCCTAGGTATACCCTTGAACAACTAATTTGGCTTTATTTCTAGTGACATTGTCATTCTCATCAGACTTGTTCTTGAATATCCACTGTGTGCCAATTACTTTAACAGATTCTGGCTGAGGGACAATAGTCCAGATATTATTTCTCACAAATTGCCCAACCTCTTCTTACATAGCGTATGATGTTACTAGGGGGATGATTCTTAAAAATTCTGCTAGATGGATGCTTGTTACTTGTTTCGGCCTCTTCAAAAGCTGACTTCTTGTCCTCCATAAGGATTTCAAAATCATGTCAGATGACATGTTAGGGATATTTGTATTGACAAGTAGAAGCGCACTGAAATCTTCTTCTACAGAAGTGAAGCTAGATGGGTCTGCCACATCATCAATCAGAACATTAATAGACTCCATCACAAAACGAGGTAGTTTATTGTACACACAGTATGCTCGACTATTTGTGGAATATCCAAGAAATATAGATGAAGGCAAATTATGGAAGGTACTTTCGTCTGGCTTCTCCATTTTCAACTTACGTCTGGGGAGTAGTGTGCCAAGGAAAGATGATCCACTAATACTAATAAGACAAGCGTTTACAACATCGTACTTATCTGTAAAGTAACGATTTTTACAATGACTCATGTAAAGCCTAACTTGATGAACACCTAAGCTCTCCTTAGATGCGAGACTCCCTCTCTAAATGAACTTAGGCTCCCCTTAAATTATCGAATATTAGCGGTTGACACTTTGACACTCCATAATATAAGAGACTACCTCATTATCTTTCCAAGATGGAGAACTCCTTAAGCGATGGATTTAGGCTCCCCTAAAATCAAGAATCCCTTCTCTGAATTAAAGTCTCAAGCTCCCCTTAAGATCGAGAATCCCTTCTCTAAATTAAAGTCTCAAGCTCCCCTTAAGACCGAGAATCCATTCTCTAAATTAAAGTCTCAAGCCCCCCCTTAAGACCAAGAATCCATTCTCTAAATTAAAGTCTCAAGCCCCCCTTAAGACCGAGAATCCTTTATCTATGATGAAGTCTCAGGCTCCCCCTAAGATTGAAATTATCTTCAATATTTTATACTTATCAATCAATGTATTTGCAAGACAGAATATAGTGAATAAAGATCATAACACGATGTTGCACAAATTGGCCAACAAGAATAAAGACACTTTCTCACCATAATTAAATATCGTCGTACACCAAAAAAACTAATTCTTCAAAATATACGATAATCACGGACAACCCTAGCAAGGACACAAAACCTTCAATAAATAATTCATCTGAAAAGGAAAACATCTCCAAAAAAGAATTCGATAGGCCATAAAATATCTCGAGGTTTCCAAATAAGGAAAGTCTGAACAGCAGGAATGACGTTTGATACATCAATAGCTGAGACAACTTCTATGACAACATGCAAACGGCTAGAACCATAACACCCTGCCTTAAATAAATATATAGCCAATCTCAAAACTCTAGCACATTAAACACAACTCTGTTTTTATTAAATTTTTATTTTTAAATTGGTAGCCAAACTTACCCTAATTATTGTAGTAGTATATAGTAGCAGATCCAAAATTTTAAGTTCAAAATAGGCACAGATTTTTTTTTTCTTTTTTCCAAAAAGGTAAACTCGTGTAGAAGTATGAGATTTACATATGAATTGAGCATATACCAATCCATTATGATTTATGTCTAAATCATACGCCAATAAGAAATCAACAAAAGTGCCTATTTTCTCTATAGGGCTTTATAATCTTAAAGAGTAATAGCCACCAATCTCCATGCATCCTTTCAATCATAAAAAGAAATATATATATACTGAAATGCTTTTATTTAAGAGATGTTGACATATAAATTACATACAATGGACTTCTTCAGAAACAAATATGGGGAGGTATGAGCTTTCCTGGATTCATAATATTGTTTGGATCCAACGCTGCCTTTATTCGTTTCATTGTCCTCAATGCCTCCAACCCGAGTTCCTTTTCCAGGTACTGCAGATTCACAAAAAACATAAACTCATTCTTTGTGAATTCTCGTAACTTTATCAAGTTATCAACATGTGTAGTTTCTTTCGGCTAACATGAGTATAGTTCATTTGGTCATAGCATTATTTAACTTTGTAAAAGTCAGGTTTAAATTAGTAAATTGCTAGCTCTACTAGTTTAGGCATATAGCTCGACCAACAGGTCTAAAGTTCTGATCCACACCTCTACATGTTTAACGTTAAAAAGGCTTACGGGTTAAAGAAATACCTTCATTTTTCCTGTACCAACCCCATGCTCGCCAGTGCATGTTCCTGCCCATTAATGGTCAAAGAAAACATGCTTTAGACACGGTGACGTTTGTTTTGAATTTTGAAACAAAGGAACGTTCAGAATGCTATTGAGATGACCAGGACAAGTCTAATATATATATATACATACAAACATGCATTGGGTTTTTCTTTTTCATAGCTAAAAATGACGCAAAAAAAAAAGTACGGAAGATTGAAAATCACAAACTAACGTGAGCAAAGCTCAAGAGACGTAAACTTATACTATCGACTTTATGGACAGAAATTTGATTTCCACGTAAAAAAAAAAAGAAAAAAAATCATAAGGAAACCAACTTTCTAGAAGACCAACCAGGCTATCCAACCAAATCCAAACCAATCAACTAATGTTTTTATTTCGAATTTATAAAACTGAATTTACCAACAAATTCAAAGCGGCTCAGTTTGGTTGGTGTCTTCAGGTTTTAAGGTTCAGGTTTCCGCTTGCATCCCTATACCCTATATGACCACCACTCAGAACTAAATAGATGAATGTAACTACGGTTACGGGGGCATACATTTTCATATTAACTTCAACAACTGCCTCCATTTTCATATTAGCGTCAACAATAAAAGTGCCTCACGGTATACTGCAAGAAAAATTATACAATGCACCTTTCCCGACTTTGAAGGTTTTAGGAGAGGTTTGGACATAATGTTGACACCTTCAGATGTTTTAACTAGGAACTTAAAAACAAAAACGAAGCCACCTAGTTACAGAAGCAAGTTAACTACAAATATTGGAGCGCAAACAAAACTTGTTAATCCAACTAGGGTGGAAAGAAAAAAAGAAGGAAGAAGACAGTACCTTCCATTGACAATGCTTTAGAAACCATTAGATGGTTGAGTCTCTCAGCTTCTTTTCGTTGTCCTTCTTCCTTTGGATCAAAGAGAATCACGGTGTGAAAGTTCCCGTCACCAGCATGGGCAATGACCGTGCTGTTGTTGGTAATATATTTTCAGCCATATAAATTAGTAGAAATGTTATTTTCAGCCATTTTTGTCCTTCCAAGTGAAAAAAATTTCAAATGTGGTCCTTCATTTGATTGATTGTTTGCCTACGTTTCATTAAACTTTACACTGCATTTATTAGATTGATCATTATTTAGTATTTGATTCAAAACCGTGTTCCATTTCTTCTAATTTGGAGTTTTGAGATATATATTATTTTAACAAGAACTCCAATTTAATTATTTAGTGAACTTCTTCTGTAAACATTCAAACTATGTTAAAGCTTGACGCAATTTCGTTTAGACCGTCTTAGCCATTAGAAATTTTATGAAATTAATACTCCTGTACTTGCATGCAGTACAGTAAGATATTAGTTGTCCTGAGAAAGTTGGAAGCATTCCTCAATAATAATAAATAAATAAAAAGAAGAAGAAGAAGAAGGAGAAGAAAGGAGAGAAAAGCCTGTTGACGTAACTGAGAGAATACATACCAAATAAGTGACGACGCATCAAGCTCTCTTTTAGAACTTGATATCAATTCTGCAAGGTGTGATAGAGGAACACATACGTCCTGGATAGATAAATAAAGGGTAAAACAGTTGCATTATAGTGAAAAAAAAATAAATTAGTCATCACATAGTGCGTAATGGCCATATCTCAGAAATAAGGAAGCACCTAAACACCATGGTTGAGGTATAGTTCCCTTCTCATCTACGGAATTTCATTGCATATTTATATATCTATCTAACTCCATATCCCTCAGAGTTGAGATAAATGGAAGTATAGCTATAACAAACTATTTATAAGCGAAATAAGTGATTTTGGGATAAAAAAACTAGCATAGATTCTAAAGCAAAAGTCCATTTAAAGGAGCATAAGACTTTCAAAACTTGTGTAAATACAGTGATATGTACAGACCGTGATCATTGCCTCAAAATGGGGTACTAATGCAAAGCATGCCCATAGCGCCTCCTTCCTTATCTGCATGTAAATGATAATAATAAGAGCCAAATAGTGGTCGGCAGTAAAAGTAATTGGATAAAATTTCTTAACGGAATCCCACTTAAAATACCATAGGGTGGATCAAACAAGCGTCCAAAAAACTTCTATTACATGGTGAGAGGTGCAGGAGGGGAAAATATTGGAATTTTATTCGATGGTGGGCGGCTTGAGTTTTTAACAAGGGTAACAACTCCTCAAATAAACATATAAATCATATCCAATTGAAATGAAAAACCCTTGAGTCATCGTTCAATCAGATCCATCTAAGCTAATTCTGGCCCCAATATTTCAAAGGTCAGAAATCAAGAATTTGAAAAGCCACTTTGGGGATCCAAAGGACAAATAACTAAAAGATTGGAGTGGTTTTCGGGCAAAAAACATGCATCCTAAACAAGAATAAGGAGATCAATACACACTGTAATCTGTACCTTCCAAAGTTCTTTTTTGGCTTCTGGATCTTCAGCAAAGACAAAATCTGAGCCATTGTGTTCAGAAACTATCTTCTGAACACTTTGTGTTTGTTCACGTGAATATGCTTCTGGAAATCAGGGGGGGAAAAAAAGAATAATAAATGCAAATACTAATGAATCTGCAGGAATAGGGTAGCACTAGGTAGTCTGCTATGAACAGCAATCAATTGCCTTAGGAAAAACAAAGGAAAGCAGCATGTAAACACGAGGAATTGTCATATTCACCTGTGCCTATGAATTCAAACATTAGTGTGGGAGTTTCAGGCAAATTCTTTCCATTAGCATTATTGATAGCCCTCACTTGAACCTCGTCCAACAACTCCATTCTTGATACCTAGCGGGCATGGAGGATACTCAGAGTTCAATAAGAGTGCGGTAAACAAAGGAGAGAGAAGAAAAACAAACATATGCAACACTAAAGCTCTACCTGTATACCAGACAACATTGTTGCAATAGCAACATCTGCTGCATCTTTAATAGAAGGGAAATTACACATTGCAACCTGGACAAGTGAACTTGATCATGATTCTTCATCCCCAATTAGTAATTATATTAAACCTTTTTTTCTTTTTGATAAATAACCAAACTTTTATCGAGAAAACATGGAATAATACAGATGCAAACAAAAAACAGAGGCTAACTAAAAGAAAGGTCTCTAGTCAAGCAAGATAAATTAAGCGGATAGTTAAAAAAACTTCATAACTGAAGCCCACAAGGAAACATAGAACCCGGTGAAGATCTAAACATCATAAGGAGTTTACTCATGCTCTCTAAAGGTTCTATTGTTCCTCTCACCCAATAGACCCCACAAAATTATGCACACCCACACTTGCCACCAGAACTTTCCTTTTACCCCAAACCCTAATCATATTAAACATTAAACGCAAATTAATAATTTTTTTTGGATATTTTGTAAATGAGCAGAAGACACACCCCCAATAGTGTGAAAAAAAAAAAAAAAGGATTTAGCATTTAAAAATATGTAATTTTGCATCCAATATCTATGAAGTTTGTTTCTTGTTATTTTCAAAAAGTAGATTTGTAATGAAAAGTTTTATTTCAATTTCCAACAAAACTGACCAAGAAAGATGTTAGCAGAAACCGTTCCAAAACATGGAATTGATGCTTCATGTTAAATTAGTTCGTTGAATTTTTCAATAGTTCACAACCTTGATGCAGTTTCAACATGCTTTAGCTTTTTTTGATATAAAGTTCAACAATTAAATAGGAATTTCTTCAGAATGATGACCAAAAATCTAGCTACATGCCATACCAAAACCATTTAAAATACACGGATCTGGTCGAAAAATAGAACGATATAAACAAAGCAACTCAGAAATAAGAACTGGGAAAAGACCTCAAGTGTGCGTGTGTGCATGTCTTAAGAGACGAGTATGAGGTGTATGTGTGTTTGCACACGTGTCAGAGAGAGGTGGTACCACCGAATGCTCTGGAAGTTTCTGAAGTCTAAGAGTGATCTCAGTTATTACACCAAGAGTTCCTTCACTTCCAATCATCAGACGGGTCAAATCATACCTATGATACGAACTATGTAAGTCTGACATTTTGGAATTGTAAACAAAATATCAGAATAAGCATTGAGCACCACTCAAAGAAATGATGGTGTAATTGTAAACTCATTAGTTTAAAGCCAAGGATAGTAACGTGGAATCAAAATCCCAAGGGTATACCATCTTGAGATATTGATTATCCATACTGTTCTTGGAGTGTTGAACATTGCAAGTTCAGGGCAATGCCTTCTTGAAAACGATGGTTGTAGAAAATTGCCATTAGTTCATTTGCTCAAATCTTAGTATTCTTCCATCATAAAAGTTTTGTTTTCATCTATAAGTAAATAGATATCACACTACTTCATTTTCAATCTAAAAAAAAAAAAACCTGAATTGCCAGATGTTGTTTTCAATCTAAAGGTAAAAGGTATGCATGATTGGATTAATAACAAGAGTTCAGAAAAAATAAATAAATAGACGGTAAAGAAAGAAACACAAACCCTGCAGCACTCTTTCGAGCACGAGATGCTGTCTTGACAACATCACCATTGGCAAGGACTGCCTGCAATATATCCAACATAAGCAAGGTGGCTTTCTTTTCTCTTTCTCTTTCTTTCTTCTTCTTCTTCTTCTTCTTTTTTTTTTTTTTTTTTTTTTTTTTTTTTTTTGAATCTAAGCTAGACTCTAATCAATAAATAATCAAACCTTAAGGTTGATGACATTGTCGCGCATGGTACCATACCTACCTAATAATAAAATCATTAATTTCAGTAGAAATGACAATTTTATGTTTGAATCTTGACTAAATAAAATGGAGGTGAGTATGACAGTGTCATGGACTCATGAACCATAAATATTTATCTGCTATTAAAGACAATGAACACAAAGAATGCCCATTTAGCAAGAACAAGTAAAAATTTATGCAAACACTTTTTTAAATATGATTTTGAAGGACTGAAATATTTTACAATTTGGTAAAAAGAAGATTTCTTTCAAAAGCTACAATACTCTACTTGACCTTCCATGAATGTTTATAACTATCCTTGGGGTAAAAATCTATTAGAACCTTAGAAGAAATTTGGGACTTGGAACAAGTGTGACGGTAACTTGGAATGGTGTGCAGTGTTTGGATCCTATTTTTCGTTCCAGGTCATTGTCAAACTGTTCCATGTCCCAAATTTTGTACAACATTCTACTGGATTACTACTCTAAAGGTAGTTTTAAAATGAAAGTTCAAGGGTAACACTTTTGCAATCTTCAAAATAATAGGGGTATTCTTTATACAAATGGAAAAATGGAGTATTTTTTGTAATTTAGACTAAAATAATAAAATAAAAGCTAAGTAGAAATTTTCAAAGAATATATATATTTTTAAGATTCTTAAATGTTGAAAATGAATTAACAATATGTAATCCATCATTGGTGGATGAGAATTTTATCTCCTTGATTTCATTTATCGATGAAATATATTGTCTCTCTCTAAAGAAAATGGATTAACAAAAATGATAACCAAATGTTATTTCAAATTTTAAAATGGTATAAAATGCAAGTTAATTTAACTAATAATAATAAGAAGAAATTTCTTGTTTTTTGAAAGGAAACACAACTTTTCATTGAATAAATGAAAAGAGACTAATGCTCCAAGAACAAGGAAACAAAATGGCTAACTTTTCATTATTATTATTATTATTATTATTATAAATGGCTTTTCAAATCATGACTTAAGTAGTTAAACCCACAAAATATTAAATGCCCTAATATAAGTTAGAATTGATCTTATTCAAAATAATTGCAAAATTCATACGTCAAGCAATGGGAAAAAATATTATGTTTAGTACCTGAAGCAAAAGAAGAAACTTACAAAGATATGCAAATACCTTGATAAGTGGAAACGGATGACCATTATGCAGCAAATCTCCATTTATTAACAGAAAGGACATGCAATCAAACCTTGAGAAACAGAAGTAAGAGCAATACCTCACAGCTAATGAACCAGAGCATCGTGTGGCACACATACCCCCAATTGTTGCCCCAGGGCCTGATTTATCAACAGGTTCAAATAACATGAGTGATTATAAACTTATAAAAGAAGGCCAAAATAGAAAAATGATGTAAATATTTCTGTTGACCACTATCAGAGATTATTAAACATCTGGGTCACCGAAGCAGGCAGGGACAAACAATGAGTCAATGAGTATAAAAGAAATACTGAAGGTCAGAAGATTTCGAAATTTGATTAGGGATACAAGTCTGTAAACGTGGGGAACATTCCTATCCCACTACCAGAGTTAAAGGATTTTGGAACATTCAATAAAGCTGTCATATGTATTTCCGATCCTTAAGAAAACCTCTCTTCTCCATAAATTATACGTAGATTCAAGTTTTAAGCTGTCTCGATAAGATTGAACAACGTCCATTTTCCCTTGGGAGTCTTCACTCTGAGATTTTAGATAAAGCTCATTGAGAAGAGTTGTTTACACTTATGAATCTTACTAGTGTTGCATCTCTATAATACTCAAACAAAGCTTTATCCAGGATAGGGTCCAATACACATCGTTTGCCAGGTTCTGATTCTATTTTTTTTTTTCTAAAAAAAAAAATAAAAATTGATAAGAGTTGTTTTCAAAATTTTATCCCAATCAGCAAGGAAGCATTTCCTAATTTCCACCAAAGTTATCCCACAGTCTACATGCACCATCTCCTTATAACTCTTCTTCTCTAGACTTTTATTGGCTATCGGCAAGTAAGCCTCTTTAAAACTCTTTTTCTCTTTGCTTTTGAAGTAATCTCCCTTCTGGATACCTTTCCCTGCTGAAGATCCTTAAATCCTTGACATCCTTTAATTGTCTGTCACACTCTTCCTAGTTGAACTCTTTTAAAAGATTAAGAAAAGAGAACAATCCCCCAAGACCACTCCTGAAGGATTATCATATTATTTTTCCTTCCATTATTTCCAAGCATGGTAATGTCTGCAAGCGAACCTCTCTTATTAGGGGATCTTTTGTACCCATAGTACTCCATTTCTGAGTTTCCTGAAGAAACTCTAATTTCTTTGAAACGTATCAACAATCCAATGAACTGAAGTCTAGGAAGGGAAGTGAGTTGTTCTTCTCTTTAATCCTTACTTCTTTGAATGTTTTAACGCTGCAACAATTGATAGAACATAGAAAAGTGTTTTTGATCTATTTCACTCTCTTACCATGCTTGCTTCATCTGATTGCAAATATGACCATAAGAACAGAAACAATTAAGCAATTATTAGAAAGCAGGAGAGAAGAAACCCAGTGCCTTCCCCACTAATGTAGAATATTGATATTTATAAAAACAAAAACAAAAACAAACAAACAACTGTGCGTTTATATGATAAATTATTAAACATTATTAGCCATATGTAACTAGTAACCTGGATCAAGAGGAAAAAATAGACCATAAGGCTCTAGGTATTCATTAAGCTCCATCCATCCAATTCCAGGCTCAACAATTACATCCATATCTTCAACATGTAATGCTTTAACTTTCTGCAAATTTAAGATGCATTCAACTGTTATAGGCAGCAACTATTGGCAGAATATATGAGCAACATAAATGCATTAAACTCAGATGTTTCAGTGATTCACACTGATAGTGCAAACAACCCAAAGGAAAATTAATTATAGGGATAGTTTCCTATTAAATAGAAACAAACAAAAAGTCCAGATCAGCTTCATAACATGTGATTATCTCAGTTCATCCATCTACTAGATATAATGAAATGCAGCACATTAGTAATAAAGTTGCATAAACATACATTCATTAGAGACATATCTATGCAAAGGCCTCCATTAGGTGCCAATGTGTGACCTTCTATAGATGTAGCTCCCCCATAAGGCACAATCGGTACCTGTAGAAAATTAAGAGAACCAGTTTGACAAACTTAAGCCATATGGAACAAGAAGAAATATATGTCAAACATCCAGCTACTTTAAGCCAAAGTTTGGTAAGTTGATAAGTGATAACTGCCAAACAGAAAATATAAAGGACAGGCGCTGTGATGGTATAAGGGAACCCGAACCACAAACCTTATATTGGTCACACAATTTTACTATTTCAGAAACTTCCTCTTCAGACCTGAAATTTACAAATCAGGATGCATTAACTTACACAAATTATTGATCAAAAAGATTGTGTTAGTCTATAACACAGAGAAGATCCTATTATATCAGAGTTGAAAACTATAAAACATAATTTGGTTAAAATCAAATACCTGAAGTGAAATGCGTTTTGCCATGAATCAAGGTCATGACAAAGAACTGGACCCAACAAGCATATAAGACATAAAATTTAATTTCTCTATTAATATTATAAAATAACTGTCCGGTTTGAAATAAAATACTTGAATTTATTCATTAATAATATTTTCCATTTATCATACAATGTTTTTCTTTTTCAATTTATATGAGCGTTTGGAGCAGCTTGGATGAATCTCAAGTCTTCAACTAATCACATGAGACAATCGCGTGCCCCTATTACATTTGGTTGTCAAAGAAGTTTACTAACTTTTCCTACAGGTACCTCCATATATTTCAAAGAAGTCCCAATTTGCTTCAACCAATTCTTCCACCATTTGTCATCAAAGTGAGGTAAGTCTAGTTTGAACCTGTAATCATGTTGCTCACACTCTCCTTCGACCTTTCTTGGGTTAAAAACAATGTTCTTTTCTTCTTCTTCACTAGATGAGTCAGAGTCGTCATTTTCTTACCTTGCAGAGGTATGGCTCAAATTTCCTTCTCTCTTTTTTTCACTTATATTTATTTGCAAAGAGTGAGTGTGAACTTTCTCCCCCCTCTCGGACCTTTTCTTCTAATTCTGTTCTCCCTTTCTTCATCTACTTTTTCTTTTTCTCGATGTTCAACTGTACTGAAATAATATTTTCTACATTTGGTTACTCAGATGGGTAATTCTTTTAAGAGAAAATTTCAGAATTGGATATTGCCCAAAGTCGGTACAGTAGTTCTTTTGACTGAAGGTTTTCAAAGGCATAAATTTGCAATGCTCTTAACATCAAGTCTTTGACAAATTCTACAAAATGAACATATTTATCTAGCAATCTCAAACATCCACATATGATTCCCATAAACAAATCGTACAATGTATCATAGTTATCCTGTATGTAGAGATCCAGATACCCAAGCGTCTATATTCTTAAATATCTTCAGTTACCAGACACTATATATATATATTTTGAGATAACCTGACACTATAATTACTTCAAAATGAGTGGCCCCTAAAGATGGTCTTGACTCACTTAGGTTTGACAAGTGACAACATGGCCATCTAACTGTAGCACAATTTGCTAGCCCCTCATCCACCAGTGTCACCTTGAGTTAATTATCACATACTTCCAATTACCACCGTAAGACCATGTAGTAAATACGACAAAAGGCTGATATAGCAGTATTACATATTTCCTGTTTATTGAATGCTAATACTTGCAAGTTGCAATTGCATATAAGGCTTTTAAAATTAAAGAATCCCGCAATTGATACCATAGATCCTGTTTGGTATCCATTTGGTTTTTGGTTTTTGTTTTTGAAAACTAAGCCTATAGACACTACTTCCACCTCCACATTTCTTCTTTGTCATCTACTTTTTCCACCTCCACATTTCTTCCTTTGTCATCTACTTTTTACCAATGGTTTAAAAAACCAAGCCAAAATTTGAAAACTAAAAAAAAAAAAAAAATAGCTTTTCAAAACTTGCTTTTGTTGTTCGAATTCGGCTAAGAATTCAACCACTGTACTTAAGAAAAATGCAAATCATGGTAAAAAATGAGAAGGAAATAGAATTAATTTTCAAAAACCAAAAACAAAAAACGAAATGGTTCAATGAGGCTTTATCTTTTCTTTTCTTGTTGTGGTGAGCATGGCATATGATTGTCAACTTCATGAATTACGGAGGCATTAGGATTGATCGAGGAAACAGAAAAAAAAAAAAAATTGCACCGTATGCAAAAGAAAATGAAGACCAAACGGCTCGTGGTGCAAGACTTAAAAGAATAAGTGACAAAAATAACAAGAAATGGAAGGACAATATTTCATCTAACCTGGGAAAAACAACCACGTCAGGGATATTAACTGCTACATGAAAGCTATTTTGTGGTTTCCCATGGAAGTACCTCTCATCATAATCTAATGTCATGTTATCCTGAGAAACCAATCGCCATGAATCATGTTAAGTAGATGGAGAAGTGCATATTTTGAAACTCAACTAATCCAAATAAATCAGAAACATAAAAACTTACCTTACAAATTCTTCCCAATTCATTAATGAACACTTGTGAAATATCATTGTGCGAGCCTTTGACAACATACTCGGTACTATCTTTGCCCCCGAAGCTGATATTTCTCAATCCAGAATTGCGGATCATAATCAATTTCAATATCCAGGCAAATCTTTATAGAGCCCAAACAATGTAAAAGCTTTCAAAAACAATAATAATTTTAAATTAGCCTTATAATTGTCAATTCGGTTTGACCCCATAGGAATATGAAGGAGCTTAAACCATAAGTTTCAGTGTTTTAGATATGAAGACTAAGAGTAACAAGACTACTACCATTAACTTTTCAATCTTTTTATCAGGAACTAGACGAAGTTCACATCCGATGAATAGCACAAATGTAGATGACCAAGTCATCAGACCAACATTAAGAAAGTAACATTTAAAACGTTTTAAGTAAAAAGTGTTCAAATCACACATGTATAGACTTTCTGAGGGAACTATATGATCAAGAGCAGCTCAAGCTATACTATGGGATGTTCATCTGATCAAGACAAATCATTCATTTCAGCTACCGAATATTAAGGGCTGATTGATTGATGTTTTTAAAAGAAACAGCTTTCTGCCATTCCAAGCAACAATTAGGAGAAAACACGTTTCGGTCCTAAAGTTTGTTTTCTCAAAGCTAGATAATACAAATGAACTAATATTGAGACTAAGTGACATAAATCTTTCACTACAAGCCACACCAAACAACAATAAAATTTCATAAACAGAACTTGAAAGTCGCGTTCTAATGCAGCTCAGCTCCACTGCTGATGTCTTCAGCCAAGTGCAAGACCGATACAGAAACAAAACTAAATAGAGAAACAAAAAGCTTACACAGTACGCACCGATCGTGGATATCGGAATCGTCACAGAACGATGGATTGGACCGGAGCTGAAACTGAAACGCAAGCGAACCAGTTGCAAAAGCGAAAGGAACCACGGAGCTCGACCACAACAAGAATCGGCGGCCACCGTTCTGAGAGGAAGAAATTTTGGCAATGAAAGATGTTTGAGCCCCGAGATTCTGAAACGTAGCGCCACGGAAAAAGGAGTGGTATAGGGATTTGGAGGAGGAACGGAAGCGAGAAAACCAAGAAGAAAACGCCATTGTTTCGAGCTTCAGAGACTCTTCAGCAATCTCAAAACTCGGCGTCAGCCAAAATCTGTGGCGGCATGTGAATGAATGAATGAATGAAGAATACTTTTATGGAATCAATCAACCTCGATCCGCCATAGCAGTGCCACGGTTTGAACTTCGAATTGAAATGCAGCTGCTGGACATTGCAAATGGAAGATGTTCACTGGATATGACGGGATAACCTTACCAAAAGTGGGAGTATAGGTTGAATTGATATTATTGGAAGAGAAATTATTTCAAAAAGGTAAAATTATTGAAAATAATAAAAGTTTAGAACTATTAAGGATAGACAGTGATAGAATTCTATTAGTGTCTATCAATATTTGATAAATATTTATATTATAGAAGTTTATCAGCATCTATCATCGATAGTTCTAAAATTTTACTATATTTTGATTTATTTTTTATATTTAAAAATAACCATTATTCTAATTTGAAAAATTTTAATCTTTTTAACTCAATCCTTAAGTTGGATTCGAATTTTTAAAAGCGATAATGGATTGAAAAATTGGCCCAAAATGATTTTGACCTTTTGTTGGCATATCATCATTGAGCAATTTTAAAAAATTACCCTTGTTCCTTAATTTTTTTTTCCTTCTTCTCTCGGCCAACCACTCTTCTTCTCTGGTGTTTCTTTTTTCTTCTTTTTCTCCCACACGAACAACTTTGGCAAAAATAAGCACCAGTTCCAACGAGTTACACGAGCAGCTCTGGTGCACCAGTTTGTGTTGCAGAGAGAGAATAATAGTGTGAGAGAACAAGGAAGATGAGAGCAATCTGTGGCTGAGGGAAAAGAGCAAGTGAACGAGAGAACGAGAGAGCAAGAAAGCTCATTCCGTGTGCAACGGGTTTCATTTTGGTAATTTCACCTAGATTTGATGTCAACAAAGGATAAAAAAACTCATTTAAAAAAACGAGACAGATCTCATTTTTTCACTCCAATTTGAGTCATTCGTACATTCCTTTTTAAAATATGACGTGTCTATTTTTTATCATCACTAATCTTATACTATCAACTTTTGTTTGTGAAAAACTTTAATAAATGAAATATAAGTTTTTGAGGATCCCATATTGTTAAGATTAACAAGTGGAACTACTTTTAAACCTCACCTTAAGTTATGGGTTTGGGTCTAGGGATACCCATGTTTTAGAGGGATGAGAAATAGGCAAATGTGGGTACGTTGGTCATCCTCACATGCGTGTCGTTGGACATGGCAAGATGAAGCGAGGCCCGTGTGTGTGGATTTAATTTTATTAAAAAAAATATTTTATGAAATTAATTTTTCAAAATTAATATATTTTCAATTTTTGAAATCATTTGGTTAGAAAAACAACACAAAATGGAATTATAGTTTTTTCCATNGTTTAGCCATCCGATATTAGCGTGGTCATCCGCGTTTTACATGATCGCCTGTCTCCTCGGTTCGTGCATGTCCTCCGCCCATGCGTTTTTATAGTTGGGCTCGTTGCTTATAAATTGATTTTCTTTCAAAAGAAGCAAATCAAAATTTAATTATTCTCTTCATTATCGAGTGCACCATTCCTTTCTGTTATTTGATTTATTCTCGTTTCCCCAGCAAAAAATAGTAGAAAGAGTATGAGTTTTCCGAACGGTTCTAGTGAAATTTCATTCGAGACGGTATTATTTGGGTTGTTTTATCCTGGAGACGGCGAGGCCATTATTGAACTACTTGCACAAGGGGTAGAGTAGTGAAATGTCTTAAAGAAAGCGAGCTATACGAATCAGCTTGTAATATTTTTTGTTTTGCATGTTAATTTACGATGTTCAGCACCGTTCAATCGTTACTCTCTTCTATCCACCGGAGGTAGCCATTCCAACAATTTTAAGACAAGATTCATCTGTCACTGCTGTGATGGCCCTATCAACTCAGAACGACATTATGTCCTCTGACCTCAACCGTTCATTCCATTTTGAAGGAGCGAACTTCAAATGATGGAAGCAGAAGATGTTGTTCTTCCTCGACGTCTATACTGTGAAGAAGCCAACTATCCCAAAGGAAGATCTAACTGAACAACATATCAAAGATGCAGTTGGTTGGGAAGAAAATGATCTTTTATGCAAAAAAAATCATGTTAAATGGTTTGGCTGATGATTTATATAACTATTACAACACAACGAAGACATCAAAAGAAGTATAGGATGCTTTGCAGAAAAACTATGATATCGAGGAGGCTGGTACAAAAAATATGTCATCAGTCGTTACTTGAAGTTCCAAATGACGGATGACAAATCTGTGGAGACCCAATCCCATGAATTGCAGAAGATAGCCCACGAAATTATAAGCGAAAGGATGCCCCTGAATGAGCAATTTCAAATTGCTGTCATTATTGACAAATTGCCTCAACTGTGGAAGGACTTTAAGAATACCTTAAGACATAAGACCAAGAGTTCTCCTTAGAGAGTTTGATCACCCGTCTGAGGATTGAGGAGGAAGCCCGAAAGCAAGACTAAAGAAGGAAGTAAACATTATACCGAGAAAGTCGTCTCAACTATTGTGAAACCTGACCAAAAGCAAAAGGGAATCAGGAGGAAAGGTCAGAACCGTAGATTCAGCAACCAAAACAATCATAAGAAATAGAAACTCCCTTCTGGAGAAAAGGTATAGTTCCTCTACTTTAACTGTAATAAACCTGGGCATATGCCTCTAAACTATATGAACATGCATCGTTCTGCTGAGCAGGCGAACCTGACGGAAGAGTCTTTAGTAACCATGATCACAGAAGTAAATATGATTGATGGCTCTGAGAGGTGGTGGATAGACAATGGCGCTACGCGCCATGTCTGTCATGACTTTAGTCTCTTTAAATCTTATACTAAAACTAAGAATAAAAATATATTGTTGGAGGATAACCACTCAACGAAAGTTGCTGAAATTGGTGAAGTTGATCTGAAGTTTACCTCTAGGAAGACTCTCACTTTGAAGGAAGTCCTGCACACTCCAGAGATAAGAAAGAATCTAGTCTTGGACTATCTCCTCAACAAGGCCGACTTCACTCAAACGATAGAGGAAAATTTATATATCCTCACTAAGAATAATATTTTCGTAGGGAGAGGTTATGCAACTGATGGCATGTTTAAATTAAATCTAGACTTGAATAAAATGTATTCTTCTATCTATATGTCATGTCCATTCAACGTTTGGCATACTAGACTTTGTCATGTTAATAAAAGATTAATTAGTAACATGATTAGGTTGGAAATGATTCCTAAGTTATCTATGGATGATTTCGATAAATGTGAATATTGTAGTCAGGTTAAAATAACTAACACTTAGCATAAATTTGTATTTAGGGAATCTGAGCCTTTAGATTTAATTCATTCTAACTTATGTGAATTCGATGGTGTCTTGACTAGAAATAGTAAAATATACTTTATCACTTTTATTGATGATTGTTCTTATTTCACGTTCATATATTTGCTGAAAAATAAAAGTAAAGTAGAAAACCAATTTAATTGAAAGGTTAAAAGACTTCGTAGTGATAGGGGAACTGAGTACGACTCTGACAGTTTTAATGAATTTTATTACTTGCATGGAATAACACACGAAAAGACTATACCTCATTCTCTTGAAATGAACAGAAATGCAAAAAGAAAAAATAGAACTCTATATGAATTAGTAGTTGCTATTTTGCTTAATTCAGGAGCTGCGTCTTATTGGTGGGTTGAAATTGTCCTTATTAAGTCCTAAATAGAATACCAAAATCTAAAAGCATAACTTTACTTTATGAAGTCCTTAAGAATAAGAAACCTAACTTGTCATACTTTAGAACTTGGAAGTGTCTAGCCTTTGTAAGAATACCTGACCCCAAAAGAAGAAAGCTTACTAGTAGAGTCTATGAATGTGTCTTTATAGGTTATGTCATACATAGTAAAGTCTATAGGTTCTATGACCTAGTAAACCAAATGATCTTTGAGTCAAATGATGTCGATTTCTTTGAGGATAGATTTCATTTTAAATCTAGGAATAATGGGGGCTCGAGTTCTAGCAGTTTACCACCTATTAGATGCCTACTCCAAATGAAGAAGTTGACCCAAAGCTTAGGAGAAGCAAAAGAAATAGAACTTTCAAGGACTTCAAGAATGACTTCTAGATCTATAACGTAGAAGAAGATCCTAAATACCTAAAAGAAACCATGTCCTTTGTAGATGCCAACTTATAGCAAGAAGATATAGATGGTGAAATGGACTTTCTTAAGTCAAATAAGACTAGGCACTTAGTAGACCTACCCCCGGGTTGCAAGGCAATAGGATTCAAGTGGACCATAAGAAAGAAGCTTAGACTTAATGGAACAATAGACAAGTTTAAAGCCAGGTTAATACAAGTTATTGTATCTCTTCCATGTACAAAAATAAGAGAAAGGCATGAAGTTTCAACATTCTTTACCAAAGAATGTATACAAAAAAATGGAGTATGCGATCACATACTCTCAATATCTAACATATCTAAATTTCAGATTGATATTGCTATCTTTGTGCAGAATACCCTTTAGCACAACCAGATGAACACACGATCGCATAAGCCAAGTACCCACTGACACGATCAAACAAGAACTGCCAGAAAAGCGGATGATCGCATTGCCATAAGCGATGAGGCTTGACATGACATGGGCGGTGGGAGTCAAATCACAGATTATGTTGGTAGTTGGCAAGAGAACTTTGTGAAGATTCAATGAACCCCTGACACATTTCAGACAGCGCGACAGGATATGGAATTTAATGCGCCCCATCAATGCAATCATGAGAAAGATAAGATTTAAAAAAAGAAGAAGAAGAAGAAGAAGAAAATCATCCTCGAACACCTATAAATACCCATGCAATTTTCATGCAAAGAATACAATAGTGGGAAATGAGAAAATTCTGAAAGGAAACTTTGCTAAAAAAACCTTCCTATATTTCTATAGAAATTTCCTAGTGAGAGCTTAGGATTCCTGTGAGAAAGGAAGAAGGATACCACTGTTTAATGTTCTAAGTGAAGCAGCCGTTAAAGGAGTTGTAGGGAGCAAGGCATTGCAGACCACGACTTGATTCTATACTATTTTCTTTTCCTTTGTGTATTTGCATTATACTTTCTTTTTTGACAAATTAGACTATGCAATATGAATACATGTTCATCTTATCTTCTGTCCATCTTTTCCATCAATATCTGCATAAATAATTTGTTAAATGGGTTGAGAAGTGTGCAACTGACACTGCTAAACACCAAGATGTTGGGATTGGTATCCTAAATCTCTTTGTAATCTCATAGTTTGTAAACTTTGTATAAACATATTGTTGTTAATAAAATAAGTGTTATTTGATAAGCATATACACAATCTAATAAACTAAGATCCGATGTTATTTTATGTAATTTAAACAAGTATGTAGAGACATACAAGTGGATCTTGTTTAAATAATAACCTAAACGGTCTGTAGTAGATGGATAAGGCTTGGATACCTTATCCTGATGACAATACGGATACGACCCACTTTGTAGGTGTTACAAGTGTTGTAAACTGCTACAAATGATCTGATCTATCATTCATGTGGAGACATATGGACGAGGGTTGATGCTTGATTTTATTAAGTGAATTATGGATGATATGCAATGGTGAAATTACGTTGTGCACTTAAGTTTTCTCAGCGGAATCCAAGTGTAAATTCCACTGAGTTTCCTGGTAAGTCCAGGGTCGAACTCAGGGACTTGTGAAAATAGATTGCGATGGTAATTTTTATGAAAACTTTATGGTGACCTGTAACTCAATTAAATGTTGGTTTGTTGTTGATTGCGTTGATGAAAAATAAACAAATGCGGCAGATTTGAGAAAAGTCAGTTGTGTGATAGATACACTGAGTATGCGGATGAACAGGTTGAAAGGGTCTTTAGTTAGTGTTACTTGGGAATGCGTCGAACTATGCGATCATGCTACAACCATGCACAACAAGTCATTTTCTAATGCAAATGCGATGCTTCTAAGTCTAGGACGCATGTGTTGAATGCAAAAGTGTCCATAGAGTTTATTCCTAAGTCTCTACTCTTGTCCTATATGATGATGCAAGATGTATAAAGGCAAGGTGACCGCACACAATCATATCCTATCTCTAGAATGCATGTGATGCGTTAGTAACAAACAATGCTTATTCCTAAGCTCCTATCTCTTGCTTATGCATTATAATCTGACTCTCCCGAGCCTAGATTCTAACCTGACCTTCCCAAGCCTAGGTTCTGTCCTTAGACTACCCTCCCGAGTATCTCTAATGGACGAATGAAGCATAACATAATACAAGATAAACGCATAGAATGAAGATTCCCTAGTTGTGCTAGCTAAATGTTTCTCAACCCATTCAACTGATTTAGCTACTCATGCGTAAATAATAGAGAATGAACAGGTATAGAGAAGTAGATTCCATTTCGATAAATGAGTGGAGTACAAAATAACAATAGAAGTTAAAGGTAAAGAGCCTGGTAACAATTCCTTGCTGACCGAGGCTTTTATACTGTAAATCTCTATTCGGTTCCAAAGATGTTCCCGTTTCTGCAGGTGTCGGCCCTCTCTCTATCATTGAAGCTTCCGGGGCTCTTCCAAGCTTACTGGAACGATCTGTCAGCAGCATCTTCCTCTCTCGCATCCGCTTTAAACGAAAGGAAAACTATGAACAAAGACGTGTGAACTAAAGTATGAAATTTTGAGCTGCTGAACCCCTTTTCTGAAGGTCGCCCTTGGTATTTATAGAACATCCAGGGTGAGCGGTGGATTCTCTCTCATGATTGCACGGATGGGACAGCTTTAATTCTCCTAACTGATGCGTCAAATATTTGTCACCGAAAAGCTGATGTACTTGTGATCATTATCGGCTGTCAACTTAATTCGGATTCGACTGTCATCAGCTTTCTGTCTCATTGCGATTAATTAGCCTTTCACTCAGATGCGCCCACCATGTTGCGCTGACCAAGTTGCGGTGATCCTTCTCGAGCGAATATTTGTGAACACATCACCACAAATCCTTGCGGTGATGTTGTGTTCAACCAATGATTTCCTATGATCGCAATTTCCGCCTTGCGTTATCACATATTCTGCACATAAATTATAAAAATCAACTGTTCTAATGCGATGAACGCATGTGATCGCAATATTATGAAATTGATGCTTAATGGACGCAATTTAACATGTTTTATCAACACAAGCCAGCATTGTTTAAGAACTTAGCACTATGATAACGTGCATTTCTGCCCGTTATCACACCCTCAAATTTAAACAATGCTTGTCCTCAAGCATAAGCTAAAGACTTCTTTTAGCAAGTCAACCGCAATGTCCTTTTCCTAGATTTCTCAAGGATACTTCGTTCAAATCCTATATACCAAAGTTTCCTTAAGTCTTATTCAAGTCTCCTCTTAAAATATTTCTAAGACCTAGGGACCACTAGCTTATCCTTAAAAAAGACTTTACTAACTTCTAGGACATCGCATGATTTATTTCAAAGAAAAAAAAATTCACCGAGGTGTCAAATGATTTTATCCTTGCATATTTCTTGACATTATTATTTTTTTCTGACCTTGCGCTGATCCAAGTGTCTTGCCTTCGTTTTGGTTTGTCCCCACGTATGTCATGCAGACATCCAACTACGAGCAATGCGCTCTTTCTCAGACTAAACTCGTACCTTTTTGCAGCTGAGTTGCGGTCATTTATTTAAGCGTTGATCCTAGTGACTTACTTTTGTTTTCGCTTGCCCACACGTGTGTCATGCGGACATCCAACTACGGGTATGTGCCCTTCAAAACTTAACTCTTATTATCATGGGTTTCCCCATTGCATTGACAGTGGAGTTGATATTCTCAATTTTTTTTTTCAAAATAGCAAGGTCGAAAATAAATACCTCACCCCCAAATTTTAAATGCGGTAATGTCCTCATTGCCAAAAGATTAAGATAAGTCATGCGATGTTCATAGAAAGCTTCGTAAAGAGAGTTTGAAAGACAGCTAGTAAACCCCTAACTTCTAGAAATATTTCATGAGGTGACTATCTTAAAGTTAAGATGACTCTAGTATATACGAAAGAAATAGAAGCATGTTTTTCATCATTGAAATCATACTTAAAAAAGACACAGCATGCGGCGATTTACTAAATTTATCTATGTCATATGATTGCGGTGATATAAGTTTTAAAACTAACATGCGATGCGATAACGAAAAATTTGAAATAAAGATAAGGAAGAATACACCCCCAAATTTGCGCTGTTGCCCACATTGTGTATTGACACATCCATCTTTGCGGCGATCTATCTTCTTTGGATTGCAGTGACGGAGTGAGATAATTTGCTACTTCATGTAGCATCTCTGCAACCCTGTGCCTTAATCGTTGTAAATAAACAGAGAGAGGGTCAAATAATTTTAAACAAAACAAAATATATCCTTTTTTTTAAAAAAAAAAATAAGAATAGTGTAGATAGATAGTCAGTATAACAAAGTAATTGCGATAATAGATAATAACGAGTAAGATAAAAGTTCATTAAGTAATGATGTAAGAAAAAGGATATTCAAAAGGATTGCGTCCCTGATGAGGTTGAATCAGATAATCAGGGACCACTTATTCCAGGCTGGTTTGTTCACGTCCATGGTGGCTTTTCTCTCTTTTACTTGTCCTTTGGGATCTTTGCTGCCTTAATCCGGAGTTTTTCCCCATGAATGCTCATTACAATTTCCCCCTTACGCACATAAATTTGAGCGTGACTGGTTGAAAGGAAAGGTTGTCCCAATATGATGGACGCATCTTCATCCGTTTTATAATCCAAAATGAGGAAGTCTGCCGACAGGATGAATTTATCGATTGAAATTATGGCATCTTTCAACTCTCCTCAGGATGTATTCGAGATCTGTCCGCAAGCAGGAGAGTTTCCTTTGTGGGCGTAAGTGTGCCGACATTTAATTGTTTGAAGATTGATAGCGACATTATGTTTATACTTGCCCCAAGATCGCATAGTGCTTGGCCACTGTAGGTCCCTCCAATAGAGCATGGTATCGTGAAGATTCCTGGGTCGCCCATTTTAGGTGGGATCATAGCATTTTGCGTTGCAACTACTATTGCAATCTTTTCTTTCGCATTTTGTTCCTCTTTCAATCTTTGTAGAGTTACTGGTGGTTGAACTTTTTTTGTCTCAAGATCTAGAGGCTTAAGGGTGGACGCAACTTCAGGGTCTATTTTCTCGGGCTTCTCCAAACTATGGGTCAATGGGTCCTTGGTTGTCATCGCATTCAAGTTGGTCACAATGGGCTTCTCCCCTTCTTCCGCAATCATGTTGTCGCTTAGCAAGGAGACTGCTAAGCATTGTTCCTTCCCGTTACCCCTAGCATTGCGAAGAAGCTCAGTTGAGCTCGGCAACGCTCCTTGCAGTGTATTTGCTCACCCGCAATTTGTCCCATTTGAATTTCGAGACTTCTAATGGATGTAGCTTGATTCTGAAGTACTGATTCATTTTTCTCAAAGTATTGCTTCAACAAGCTCTCTAAGGACGAAGATTGTGGTGTTTGTGAGCTGCTAGCTTGGCTATGCGCTGGACCGTTGTTTTGCGGGAAAAACCCGGGTGGCTCTCCTTTTTGCGCCACTGGTTGGAAACTTTGTTGTTGATTTTTCCACGCAAAATTTGGGTGGTTTTGCCACCCGGGGGTATATGTATCGGAATAGGGATTATTTCTCATAAAGCATATCGACTGCAGGTTTGTTGGGCATTCTTCCATCAGGTGAGCATCTCCGCAAATGACACAACTTGCGGTCGTTTGAGTAATTGCGCTGACCTGCCCTTTCTTTGCTCCCATATTATTAATTGCGATGCCTTGTATCAAACTCATCATCGCAGTCATTTGATTTTGCCAGGGATGCAATGGCCTCATTGTTTGCGTCATTATCTTAATTATTAATCTCTGATCGCTTTCCCTCCAATCCTCGTGATTTTTGGAAATACGATAAGTGTACTCTTTGCCTCCTCATATGTCTTGTCGAGCAGACCACCAACGGCTACCGCATTGGCAGCGGTCTGCGAAGAGGAATTTAGTCATTGGTAGAAAATCTCATTTTGTAGGCAGTCTGGTAAGCCATTATGTGGACAGTCTCTTATCAACCGCTTGAACCTCGCCCAGGCATCGCTGAGCGATTCGTCATCTTTCTATTCAAAATTTGTTATTAATTTCCTTCTAGCATTCTAGATTGGTGCGAAATACTTCTTCATAAACTTTTCCACCACTTGTTCCACGAAGTTATCTCTCCCGATTTGAGAGAATATGCCCATTTCCTCGTCTGATCATATAAAGAAAATGGAAATAGAGTTAGTCGAACTTCTTCGGTGGAGATATTCGAGAACACAAAAGAGTTATAGATTTCTATGAAACTCGGGAAGTAGGTGTGTGGGTCTCGCCACGCCTTCCTCTAAACTGCCCAGCGGCCTGGATCATCTGCAACATTATCGGCTTCATTCAAACCTCAATCCATCTAACGTCGGCTTTATGATTCTTGGAGAGAAATCATAGAGTTGGTGACGCATAGTCCCGGTGAGGTCATTCGCCAGAAGGATGGGGTTGGCCATTATATTATTCGCGTTAGCGACCCTTGCGTCTAGTTATTCCGCCATTCTTGGTGTTCTATCTTATTGTTGGCAACTGTCTCTTAGTCTGCGTCTGAATGTCCTCTCAATCTCCAGGTCGTAATTCGCCAGAGATTGAGAGTCTGCAAAGAAATCAGAAAAATTACCGTTAGCACACCATTTTTGCCGAAGTCCCTGGCAACGGCGTCAAAAACTTATTGCTTGATTTTATGAAGTGAATTATGGATGATATGCGATGGTGAAATTGTGTTGTGCACTCAAGTTTCCTCAGTGGAATTCAAGTGTAAATTCCACTGAGTCTTCTGGTAAGTCCATGGTCGAACTCAGGGACTTGGGAAAATAGATTACGATGGTAATTTTTATGAAAACTTTACGGTGACCGGTAACTCAATTAAATGTTGGTTTGTTGTTGATTGCATTGATGAAAAATAAAAAAATGCGGCAGATTTGAGAAAAATCAGTTGTGTGATAAATACACTGAGTATGCGGATGAACGGGTTGCAAGGGTCTTTAGCTAGCATTACTTGGAATGCATCGAACTATGCGATCATGCTACACCCATGCATAGCAAGCCATTTTCCAATGCGAATGCGATGCTCATAAGTCTAGGACGCATGTGTTGAATACAAAAGTGTCTATAGAGCTTATTTCTAAGTCTCTACTTTTTTCCTATGCGATGATGTAAGATGCACAAAGGCAAGGTGACCGCACACAATCATATCCTATCTCTAGGATGCATGTGATGCATTAATAGCAAACAGTGCTTATTCCTAAGCTTCTACCTCTTGATTATGCGTTCTAATCTGACTCTCCCGAGCCTAGATTCTAATCTGACTTTTCCAAGCCTAGATCCTGTCTAGGACTACCCTCCCGAGTATCTCCAACGGACGAATGAAGCATATATAATACAAGATAATCGCATAGAATGAAGATCCCCAATTATGCTAGCTAAATGATTCTCAACCCATTCAACAGATTTAGTTACTCATGGGTGATAAACAGAGAGTGAACAGATATAGAGAAGTAAATTCCATTTCTATAAAAGAGTTTGATACACAATAATAATGGAAGATAAAGGTAGAGAGCCTAGTAGCAATCCCTTGCTACCCAAGGCTTTTACACTGGCAACCCTATTCGGTTCAAAAGATATTCCTACTTCCGCAGGAGTTGGCCCTCTCTCTGGTCTTGAAGCTTCTAGCACTCTCCCGAGCTCATCGGAACAATCTATTGGCACAACTTCCTTCTCTTGCGCCCGCCTTAAAATGAAAGAAAATCTAAGAACAAGGCTAAACTATCTAAGGAAAAATTCTCTAACTCTCTGAACTCCTTTTCTGAAGGCTGCCTTCGGTATTTATAGAGCTTCTGGGGTGAAAGGCGGCTTCTCTCTTATGATTGCACAGATGGGATGGCTTTAATTCTCTGGCTGATGCGACGAATATTTGTCACTGAAAAGCTAAGTGTACTTGTTATCGTTAGCGGCTGTCAACTTAATTTAGATTCGACCGTCATTAGCTTTCTATCCCATCGTGATTAATTATGTCTTTCACCCAGATGCGCCCACCAAGTTGCGTCGGCTCTATGCGGCAATCTTTCTTGAGTAGATGTTGACGAATACAAATCACCGCAAAGCCTTGCGATAATGTTGCGCTCGTCCATTGATTTCTTGTGATCGCTCTTTTCGCTTTGCGTCAACGCTTATTCTGCATAAAAATACAAAAAACAACTGTTTCTATGCGATGAACGCATGCGACCGCAATGTTATAAACTTAATGTTTTTTTGACGCAATCTAACATATTTCATCAACGCAAACCCTCATTGTTTAATAACTTAGCAATGTAATAATGTGCATTTTTGTCCGTTATCATCGTACTTACGAGTAATTTGTGAAAGGTCATCGCACTGTTGATTGGTTATATCCAATAGACACAGAAATTTATTTGTAGTGCGAAGTGTGTAGTTGTCAGTATTTAATGGAGTGACCAGCAGTTAACGGGTGTTGGGTAATCTAATTAAAAAGTTCAATTAATTTTCAAGTACTGTTGGAGCTTCAATCTATGGTCCATAAGGTCCCATTTGTAGCTCAACAGGGATTTGATTAATTTGAAGTGTTCAAATTAATTGAGAAAATTACTTATATATGATATAATTAATATAATGTATTTGATACATTATAATATGAGAGGAATTTGAATATGATTCAAATTCTAATTATATGAATGAAATTCATGTTATTAAATTTAATATAGATATGATTTATATTGAGAGGAATTAAATACTTGGATAAGATCCAAATATCATTTATATGGATGAGATTCATATAAGTGAATTGAATATAAATGTGATTTTTATTAAATGTCATGTATGGTTGGGAGAAAATAAAATCTATAGTTTATGTTGTATTTGATGCAATATAAAACTATACGCTATATGTTATATTTGATATAACATATAATGTATATATAATATGAAGTAGTTATTATATATATACACTTTATTAATATTAATTTAATTGAAATTAATTAAAGGGAAGGAGTTACAACTCCCTCCCCTATTCTCTCAATTTTTTACATGGGTTGACAAAAAGGTAATTGGAGGTTTTTCATTTTTTTTCCTCAATTTCGCTCTGTGGGAAAAGTTCTCTCTAAGAAAAGTTTATAGAGAAGAAAATTGCTTCTTTTCCCTCTCCTCCTTCCCTCTTCCAAGGATTCAAGCAAAACCCACAAATCTTGCTTGAATCCTTTATCCGAAGAGAATACATAAGGTTCTTGAGTAGTGGTGTTCCGTGTGGAGAAGTAGATTAGTTCGTGATCTATTCGAGGTAGATTTTGAAGAAAGAGTTCTTCAAAGATAAGGGTTTCTGAAACCTTAAGTTGTTTTTTTTAAAGCATGCTATAATCATGTAAATGCATATGGCATTTTGTTTCACTGTAAAACTTTGTATTCAATAAAAATGAAAATTTGGACAAACTTTGATTCCGCTCAAAGGATCTTTTTCAAAAATTTCCTTCACAAGAGAATCAGGCGATCAACTTGTCTTATGCATGCTTATGTGACTTGCTCAAATCAATTGAGAGATTGTTCTAAGTAAATTTAATCTAAGTTTGAAAGACCTTAGATTTAGATCTCATAAAACAAGAGAAGATATTTCTTAGAAATAAGCATATCCTCTGCACATTGCATCCATCACATGCATCTTAGAAATAAGATAATGTGTCTAGATACATTGAGAAATGCTGGACGTAACATTGAGTGCATCGTTTGATCGCATAATCCACTTAGTTGTTTAGAAAGTGTTAGTGATAATTCTTCTCAACCCTTTCATCATATATCTGTCATTAAATTCACACTGTTTCATTTAGACATAATTTTCATCGCATAGTACTTAAATTCAAAATAGTTCATTCATTCAACAAGATAATCCACTTCCTTAGAAAATTTACACTACGATCATATTTTTAGTTTCACCACACATTAGCAAGCAATCCTTACATTTGACCCTGGACTCACCAGGACTCTAGTTGAATTTGCACTTGGGTTCGACCAGATAAGACTAAGTGTTAACCCACAATAGTCTTATTAGTCCATCGTATGTTATTGACACATAAAGTTTTTGGCGTCGTTGTCGGGGATTGTGGTAACTAAGTGTTCTAAAACTATTCTTATTGATCTTTGCAGACCTCGACTTTCTGGAGTATTGTACCTTGACTACGAGAAAGTCGCAAGCACTATATGAGTAAAGGAAATATTCTCGAGCTCGTATACGACCCAGAAACAAAGATAACTTTTTGCAAAAGACAGAGAGCCAATAGAAGAAGCCGACAAAACAGAGCTCGTAGGATGACCGAATAGCAGAACCACCTGGAGGAACTACGAGTGGAGAAAAATCACAATGAAGCACTTGCCAACCTAATTTTGTTGGAAAATGATCCCAATAGACCTATAAGGGATTATGCATCACCAGACTTGTATGATTTCTATCCAAGAATCATGCGACCGGCCTTGGATGAAACAAGATTTGAAATAAAGCCTGTAATGCTTCAAATGATTCAAGCGGTCGGTCAATTCAGGGGAAGATGCGGTGAAGATCCCCACACTCACCTGAGGAGTTTTATCGAAATATGCAACACCTTTGTATTTCCATACATCACACCAGAGGAAGTACGACTCACATTATTCCCATTTTCACTATGCGATGAAGCTAGAAAATGGGTATACTCGCTTAAACCAAGGAAGATAACTTTATGGGAACAAGTAGTAGAGAAGTTTATGAAAAAGTACTTCCCACCAACAGAAAATGCAAAAAGAAGAAGGTTGATTACAAACTTTCAGTAGGGAGAATCAGAAATGCTCAGCGATACGTGGGCAAGACTCAAAAGATTAGTTAGGGATTATTCGCATAATGGACTTCCTGATTGTCTTCAGATGGAAATCTTTTATCATGGTTTGAACTCAGGATCAAAGACTGCTGTGAATGCTGCTGCGGCAGGAGGACTACTGGCCAAGACATATATTGAGGCCAAGAATATTTTGAAACGAATCTCGAAAATCATGAAGATTGGCAGGAAAATGAGTATGGGTTCAGAATGAACAGAACTTAAAATAATGACGCTATCGCATCTCTGCAAACACAAGTTAATGCAATGACAAATTTGTTACAGGCGATGAGCATGACCAAGACTGGTGCAAAGGGTAAGCAAGTGAATGTGATTGCCCAAATGAACAACGGAAGTTGTGTCCTTTGCAAGGAACCTCATTCCTTTGATTAATGCCCGCGCAATCCTCAATCTGTCTACATTAAAAGTAATCCTTTTTCCAACACGTATAATCCTAATTGGAGAAACCATCCACATTTCTCTTGTGGTGGTAATTAGCAACAAGCACAAGTCAATCCTCATAATACCCATAGAGATGGACCACCAGGGTTTCAACAAAGTTCAAGTGGATTTCAACAGACAATCAATTCATCTCAATCATCCACATCCTCTTCCTTAGAAAATTTACTGAAGGAATATATTCAAAAGAATGAAACAATTCTTCAAAATCAAGTAATATCTATTCATAATCTTGAAGTACAAATAGGCTAGATTGTAGACGAGTTGAAAAACAGGCAACAAGGAGCACTTCTTAACACCATAGTCTCACCATATGAGAGACAAAGGCAAGGAACAATGTCAGGTGGTGACATTACGAAGTGGACACATAACAACAGAGGCTGTAAAAATAAAATCGCACGAAGAATCTAAAAGTTAAAAGGACAAAGATCATGCATCTGAGGAGAGTGTTCATAAGGAAGAACAAAAACCATAAGAAATAACTACAACAATTCCTACAACATTAACACCACAGGATAAGCAGTCACCTCCATTTCCACAAAGGCTAAAAAAGAAGAAAAGCAATGAAAATCAATATCAACACTTTTAAGGAATATTAAGACAACTACACATCAACATCCCTTTTGTGGGAGCAATAGAGCAAATGCCCACATATGCTACGTTTTTAAAGGATATTATATCCAAGAAAAGAAGCATAGGGAAATACGAGACGGTAGCTCTAACACAAGCTAGCAATACGATAATTCCTCCAAAGATGAGAAACCCTGAAAGTTTTACAATACTTTGTTCAATCGGAGGAAATTATATTGGGAATGCTCTATGCGATCTAGGGGCAAGCATAAGTCTAATGGCCCTGTCAATTTTTAAACAATTGGTGATTAGAGAACACACGCATGTTGGGAATGTCCTAGAACTCGTAGTTCGTAAATTTCGTGTTAAACATTCAATTTATCAATAAAATATTATTAAGTATCTTATTCGATAAAGTTGTTGATATTGCATTCTATTATGAAAATCCAATAAACATATCCATGGCTATAGTATGAATATTTTAACTCTTTGTGGTGACATAAACAACATCAAGTTAATAGTATGTAGTCTAAATGGTCTATAAGTATATGGATAAAATTTGGTATCTCCTTCTGGTAACACTATTGGATGCGGCCCATTTTGTATAGGTAATACAAATGATGTGATCTACAGATCATTCATGTAAAGACATGTGAGTGGAAGCATCCTATGCAATGAGTTTGCATAAAGACTGGACCTCTAAATAGTCAATTTTCTTTATAATGACAATTTACTGTTAAAACTGACTATTTCATACTAAAGTAACCTAAGATAACTTGATCTTAATCCTGAGATAGCTATGTACTTCTGTTTATTCATGATTGTCCTTTGATCTGCATGGGTGAGAGTAGTCCAACAGAACTGCTCAATAAGCTTCTATTTTAGGGATAAAACCGAATAAATAATTAGGGATGAAGGATATCTTACCGAAGAGTTCCATGAGCGCGTTCAGATCGCTCCAATTTCACAGTGACCAAAATACAACAATATACATTCAAACGCACAATTATGCAAACACATCTTAATTAACGGCATGCTTTGAACAAAAATAAACGAGGGAGAGTGATGCGTTATTTTTATGAATGAAAATATGAATGATATGCGTTGATGGATTGCGTTGTGCACTCATGTTTCCCCAGCGGAATTCAAGTACAAATTCCTCTGAGTTTCCTGGTAAGTCCAGGGTCGAACACAGGGACTTGTGAAAATAGTTTCGTTGGTAATGTTTATGAAAACTTTGTGGTAACCAAGTAAATAAATCAAGTGTTGGGTATGTTGTTGCGTTGATGAAAAAGAAGTAAATAAAGGCGGCAGATTTGAGAAAGATAGTTGCGTTGATAGATGCAATGAGTATGCGATGAACAAGTTGAGAAGATCTTTAGCTAGCGTTACTCGGGAATGCGTCAAACTTTGCGATCATGTTACAACCATGCACAGCAAGTCATTTCCCAATGTAAATGCGATGCTCCTAAGTCTAGGATGTATGTGTTGAATGCAAAATGTCCGTAGAGCTTATTTCTAAGACTCTACTCTTGTCCTATACGTTGATACAAAATGCATGAAAGCAAGGTGACCGCATACAATCGTATCTTATCGCTAAGATGCATGCGATGCGTTAATAACAAATAGTGCTCATTCTTATGTGCCTATCTCTTGTTTATGCATTCTAATCTAGTTCTTCCAAACCTAGATTCTAAGACCTTCCCAAGTCTAGATCCTGTCCTTAGACTACCCTCTCGAGTATCTCTAATAGACGTATGAAGCATACATAAACAAGATAATCGCAAAGAATGAAGATTCCCTAGTTATGCTAGCTAAATGCTTCTCAACCCATTCAACTAATTTAGCTACTCATGCGTGAATTACAGAGAGTGAATAGATATAGAGAAATACATTCCATTCTTATAACTGAGTTGAGTACAAAATGATAATGGAAAATAAAGGTAGAGAGCCTGGTAGCAATTCCTTGCTGACCGAGGTTTTTTACACTGGATCTTTATTTTGATCTACAAATATTCCCACTTCCACAGGCGTCGGCCCTCTCTCTGTCTTGAAGCTTTCAGTGCTTTCCCAAGCTTGCCAGAACGATTTATCGACACACTTTCTTCCTCGAGTCCACCTTAAAATGAAAGAAGACTACTGACAGAGACGTGAACTTGTAAAGTGATGAAGTAATCGACTGCTTAACCCCTTCTCTGAAGAATGTACTTGGTATTTATAGAGTTTCCATGGTGAAAGACGGTTTCTCTCTCTCGGTTGTACAGATGGGACAGCTTTAATTCCTGACTGATGCGTCGGATAATTTTCATCTATAAAACTGAATGTACTTCATGACCATTATCGAATGTCAACTTAATTTGGATCTGACTGCCATCAGCTTTCTGTCCCATTGCTCTTAATTTTCCTTTCACCCGGATGCACCCACCATGTTGCGTGACCAAGTTGCGGTGATTCTTCCTGGGCGAATGTTTGCGAGCACGATCAAACTACATTAAATAGCTTCAGGACCTTAGTTTATTGGATTCAAGATTACAATTTCAATAACAACTTACAAACTACCAGTTTTAGGACATAAAATCCAACAAACTCCCACTTGGACTAAAACTCCTAGTGGAGTATCACAATATTAAATTTAAGTGAGAAACATATGAGTACAATAAACATATGAATAAAATAAACTAGAGCATATACCCAAAAGTTCTCCCACTTGTCCTAGTTTACAAACTTCGTAGACCTAGACTCTGTAGTTGACCTTCAAACACTTTAGCCGTGTGGGCATTTGTAAAAGGATTAGCAATATTTTGCTTAGAAGATATCTGGGTCACTACAACGTCTCCACGATGTACAATCTCCCGGATTAGTGGTATTTGTGCTCAATATGCTTGCCGCGCTTATGGCTTATTGGTTCTCTTGAGTTTGCAACTGCACCACTATTATCACAATATAGGGTGATAGGCAGATGCATATTTGGAACTACTTCCAAATCTATCAAGAATTTCCTCAACCATACTGCTTCCTTTGCTGCTTCACAAGCAGTTACGTATTCAGCTTCCATTGTGGATTCCGCAATACAGTTTTGCTTTACACTTTTCCACACTACTGCTCCTCCATTAAGAGTGGACACTGATCCAAATGTAGACTTTCTAGCATCTTTATCAGTTTGAAAATCAGAGTCAGTGTATCCAGTAAGGATCAAATCCTTAGTACCATACACGGGCATGTAGTTCCTTGTTCTCCTAAGATACTTGAGGATATTTTTAACGGCAGTACAATGATCATATCCAGGATTGGACTGATACCTACTGACTATCCCTACTGCGTAGCATATATTAGTTCTAGTACATAACATTGCATACATCAGGCTCTCTACTGGGAAGCATAAGGAATGTGTCTCATATCCTCAACTTCTTGAGGTGTCTTAGGACATTGATCCTTTGACAAATGAATTCCATATCTATAAGGTAATAGACCTCTTTTGGAATTCTGCATCTTATACCTAGACAACATTTTGTCTATGTTTTATTCTTGCGGTTTCGAATAATCTGAATTCCGAGAACATACTGCGCATTTCCTAAATCTTTCATTTGGAACTGCGTTGTTAGCCATTTCTTGATGTCAGTTAGGCAACCTACTTCATTCTCAATGAGTAGAATGTCGTCAACATATAAAACTAAGAACACTATAGTAGAATTGACGATCTTCTTGTAAACACTAGGCTCGTCAATATTCTGTTCAAAGCCATACGATTTGATCGCAGTATCAAATCTTATATTCCAAGATCCAGAAGCTTGTTTCAAACCATAAATAGATTTTTGAAGCTTACAAACCTTTTGTTCTTGACCTTCTGCAATAAACCCCTCTGGTTGAGCCATATAGATACTCTCCTCAAGATCGCCGTTTAGAAAGGCTGTCTTGACATCCATCTGTCAAATTTTATAGTCATAAAAGGTGGCAATGGATAAGAGTATTCTAATCGACTTAAGCATGACAACGGGAGAGAAAGTTTCTTCATAGTCCACTCCCTCTCTCTGGGTATAATCCTTTTCCACAAGTCGAGCCTTAAAAATCTGTACTTTACCGGCTTGGTCTTGTTTTCTCTTGTAGATCCACTTGCAACCAATTGGTTTTACATCATTTGGTTGATCTACAAGTTTTCAGACAGAATTGAAGTACATAGACTCCATTTCGAGGTTTATGGCTTTGACCCACTGATCACAGTCCACATCTTTTATCGCCTATTTATAGGTCGATGGATCCTCTATGCCGTCATCAGGTATGACGACTTGTGTTTCTGTAAAACCCAAGTAACGGTCAGGTTGATGAATAGCCCTCCTACTTCGTCGAGGCATTCTCAACTCTTGAAAAGGATGTGACTGCCAGATGTACTAGTTTTATCTACTACTTTAGTAGATGAACTAGCTCTATCTGTAGCGTTTTTGGAAATTTCATTCAATACTAGTCTACTGCGAGGTTGATGACTTCTTATGTAGTCTTCCTCTAAGAATGTGGCTGAGACAGTGCTAGCACTTTGTTCTTACGATCCCGAAAGATCTGTATACCTAGAACAAAATGAGCCTCTCCCAAATCTTTCATTTGGGCTTGGGCGTTAGCCAGTTCTTAACTGTAGTCAGTAGACCTACATCATTCCTAATGAGTAGAATATCGTCTACATACAACAGTAAGAAAACTACTGAAGCGTTGATGTTCTTCTTGTAAACACAAGGTTCATTAACTTTTTGGTCAAAGCCATACGACTTGATCGCAGTATCAAAACGTATGTTCCAAGATCGAGACGCCTGTTTCAGTTCATGAATGGACCGATTCAATTTGCAAACCTTTTGCTCTTAACTTTAGGCTATGAATCCCTCGGGTTGCACCATGTAAATGGTCTTCTCAAGATTGCCATTCAGAAAGGCCGTATTGATGTCCATTTGCCAGTTCTCATAATTATAATAAGCTGCAATGGATAGGAGGATGCAGATCGACTTTAACATGGCAATAAGCGAGAAAGTCTCCTCATAGTCAACTCCCTCTACCTGGGTATAACCCTTTGCCAGAGGTCGAGCCTTGAAGGTCTGTACCTTCCCATCAGCACCCCATTTGCGCTTGTAGATCCATTTACAACCTATAAGTCTTACCCCATCAGGCTGATCTATAAGATGCCATACTGAGTTGAAGTACATCAACTCCATCTCGAGATCCATGGCCTTCACCTATTCATCCCGGTCAACATCTTCCATTGCCTTCTTATAAGATAACGGATCCTCAACGTCGCCATCTGCTACTATATTAAGAATTTCTGTGAAACCCAAATAGCGAATGGGTGGGTTTGCAACCCTCCCACTATGTCGAGGTTCTCTCAACTCTTGAGGTGGAATCGATCTACTAGATGAACTCTCATCAACAACTCTTGCTGATGTAGCAGGCTCTTCAACAAATCTTGTTGAAGTTTTAGTAGTTTCATTGGAAAGCTCATGCAACATGACTTTGCTTCGTGGAATGTGCTCCCTTATATGATCCTCCTCTAGGAAAGTAGCATTTTTTTAAACAAACACCCTATTTTTCGTTGGATCATAAAAATAACCCCCTCGTGTACCTTTGGGGTAGCCTACAAAGAGGCATAACCTCGACCGTGGTTCCAACTTCTTAGGATTAGCCTCAAGCACATGTGCAGGGCAACCCCAAATGCAGAAGTGAAGTAAACTAGCTTTATGCCCGCTACACAACTCGAGAGGTGTTCTCGCAACACTCTTGAAGGGAACATAGTTGAGTATATATACCGCATTCTCTACTACGAAACCAGAAAATGAGTCCGGTAAGGAAGCATAACTCATCATCGAGCGAACCATGTCTAACAAGGTCCTATTTCTCCTCTCCGCTACACCATTTTGCTGAGGTGTACCCGACGTTGAGAGTTGGGAAACGATTCCATGTTCTATCAAATAGTCATGGAATGTCAAATCCAAAAACTCTCCACCTCGATCTGATCGAAATGTTTTAGTATGTCTATCTAATGTGTTTTCAACTTCAGCCTTGAACTCTCAAAGGATTCAGACTTCCGTTGCATAAGATAAATATACTTGTACCTTGAGTAATCATCAGTAAAACTGATAAAATACTCATAGCCACCTCGGGCTCGCACATTCATAGGACAAAAAAGGTCAGAATGTACTAACTTAAGAGGCTCCTTGGCTCAATAACCTTTTCCAGTAAAAGGTCGTTTAGTCATCTTACCCTCAAGGCAAAATTTGCACACTGGTAAAGAATTTTCTTCTAACTCACTTAGAAGTCCATTCTTCACCAATCTCTCAATCCTATTGAGATTATTGTGCCCTTAACAAAGATGCCAAAGTTAGGCATTTTCTTTTGAAGAAATTCGTCAACGTTTTGATTGAGTTATGACAGTTCTAGACATTTCAGTATTATGGAGGGAATTAATGGCTAACGGCCTTAACACATATAAATTCGATTCCAGATTTACTGTGAAAATAAAAACACCATCTTTATGAATAAACACTTTGTCCACATTAAAAGAGATAGTATATTTACATTGCAATAAACACTTTATAGAAATGAGGTTCCTCTTTAGTTCAGGAATAATATATACATCATTTAAAACAAGAAACCTATTATGTAAAGCTAACTGGAGCCCTCCCACTACCATAGCTGAGACGACGTGCCCGATGCCTACTCGCATCGTCATCTCACCAGCCTCCAGCTGTCGCCAAGATCTAATCCCTTGAAAAGAAGAACAAACATGGTTAGTGGTGCCCGAATCAATTATCCAGGTAAAATCATCATTCTCCACTAAACAAGTTTCAAGAACAAGTAAATCACATTTACCTTTATTGGTCTTGGCCTTAGCCTTGGCTATTTTCTTCTCTTTCAGATACCGAGGACAATTCCTCTTCTCGTGTCCATCTTGGTTACAGTGGAAACACTATCCCTTAGTAACCTGTAGACACCTCCTTGAGGCATAGGCGGTGGGTTAGCATGTGTCTTCCCTTTTCCCTTACCACCCTTCTTCTTTTTCCCCCTTGCAGAGTTAGAAGAAGAAGGTGCAAACTTCGTTCCTGAGGTTGAACCTCTATGGAACGTCCTGGAGGATGAAGCAACATTTGTTTCACTCTTCTGTCTCTCCTTACTTTTCAGTAAAGATTGGTAGGTCTGCAACTCATTGAGGAGAGTTGTAAGGTTATATTTCATTTTATTAAGAATCACATTGCTAACAAAGTGCAGAAAGCTGATAACTAGCAAAAATGCCAGTTATTATAAGCCTTTTATTTAGAATTATGAGGGCTAACAGGTAGAAAACGCAGTGATAATACTTATAATTTGTGAAAAATTGAGTTTTGCGTCGATAAGCACGTAAAACCTCACTGACTCAATATTATCCGTTATCGCAGGAATCAAACGCATGCGTTTTTAACAAGCAATCACAGACAAACGCATGCGTCGAAGCAAGGTGATCGCAAAAGACGAACGCAGACGGCAACCCTATGCGTCCAACACATGGACGTTGCAATAAACGCATGCGTCCAACGTATGGAGAACGCGGTGAACAAATAGAGATTGCGTCCATGGAGTGACAGCCATAACAGAAGATCGCAAGATGGGCAGAATGCGTTGATAACTTCAGCATACTTGGGAGTATCAACAAGATACAGGCGATGTGACAATTGCCCATATAAGAACAAAAACTAGTAGTGAGCCATACCTTCATCATTACAACTGTCGGCATCCAAGTTCTATAAATAGCCCTTGAGAACTGCATTTTGAGACATCCAAGCTCTTGCCTCAAGGCATAAGTTTGTGATCATAGATGAGAGCTTGAGAAAGATTTCCAGTGTGAATTCTTCATCTTCATAGCCCAGACTGAGTGACAATTAGAGCATTCGTCGGAGATAGAGCTCGAGAGAGACATCTCCACCATTCATCCATGGCACCACCGGCAACCTTGACGCAGAGTCCTTCATCTCCCTTCTAATCTCTGTATTGTATTACATTTTAGCTTTAGATATTAAGATATTTTTTTATCAATGCAAATCTTACTTCCTCCATCACTGTCTTCTTCATCATCTTTATCTCTATCATAATTTATCTTCAACGTTTATTTATCAAAGTCAATCGCATGCTCAATTGTGTAGCCTAGAGATAGGACGCATGTAGCAACCTACCGAGAGGTGTGCGTTGTACGAGTATAGTGAGTTAATCCTCTTTGCTTGGTGAAAGGTTGTGGCAACGCCTGTCTATGGGATGTTGCATTGTTTGTCTATGAGTTAAGTAGCTACATCTAACTGCCTGAGAAGATAAGGGATGGAACGCACTAAGCAAGGTTCATATTGTTTCTAGAGATAGGCACAATCTTATGCTTGACGCAACCATGCACTATAGAGATATAGTCATGTGGCTGACCACCTAGAGGTATGATGCGTTAGTGCAATGAGCTGAGATTACTCGGATGATTTAAGATAGTAAACATTACTATGTGTTATTGGTTGTCGTGTCTCTACTTATTCTCATTGCAAGTCTTCTATTGCTCAATCTGTTTAGTTAGGAGTAGGAATAGTATGTAAAACATTTAAACCTTCTTTTCTTTATTTTTAATCTTATTCATTACCTCAAACGCATTGCCTCACAAAGATTATTGAGTGACAAGTCTCCGTGTTCGACCTCGAATTATCCGAGAAACTTGCATTTGTGTTATACTTGGCGCAAGCGTAAGAAAACTTGTGATAGGAACGCATGGTCACTGCAGGCTAAGATTAACGCATCATCATTATGACGCATGACCTTAGACGCATGGGAGCAAACGCATCAGATATGTCTAAAACATGATTCCATGTTCAAACCCATCCATCCTTAATAATAAAATAAAATAAAATGCGTCCCTGAATTATATCAACAAGCGCCGTTGTCGGGGACTTGGCAACTAATGTTTTGTGAAGTTTTGTGTTTTTGTAGGCACCCTTTCAATCTTAGGCGTATTGTGGATTGTGCGACCAAGCTGCAAACAATATTTGAAGTATAGGCGATGTGTCAAAAGTCAAATATTGACCCCGAGACAAAAATGCTATCTGTCGCATGAGCTGGAAGCAGTCTTAGACGCATGTCAACCATCATGCGTCCAACAACTGCTAGAAGCTCCAACGGTCAGGGCGAACCCCTTGACCCAAGCAGTTGAGAGCCATCTCCTATATGGGAGACTCCTTGCGGTGACAACACTCAAATTCCTCCAGGGACGTCTTCTGCTCTATCTTTTACATTGCTTTCTTAGTTTAGGTTATCACCTTTATTTATTGTTATTTTAGATATGCGGCTGCTTCCTTAGTTGTGGTGCGTTTGCTCCTTGTAGGTGTGATAATAACTCTCCTCGGTGTGCAGTTACAACAGAAGAATCCTCCACAACCTTTAACGCATGGCTTCAATCGCATGAACTTCAACGCATTGTCGCATGCGTTCTTCTACTTAAGGTTCTTTTCTTGTTATCTTCTATGAATTATCCTTTTGGAATTCTCCTTGTCTGATTACGGTTCTTTGCGATGCGTCTATGATGGTACAAATAATTCACCGCGCCCTCTAGCTAGGCATTGCAAGGCGCTCTTTATTTTTAATAGCTTCTTTAAATTATGAAAGTCTATAGTTTTATTATGTGTGTCAAGCATTTTTTATCACATTCCTGTTGAGTTTGCTTTTAGCTTGCAGTGAGAATGCTACCACACTCTAAGTTTGGAGGGTGGCAGCGGTGTCAGAGAATTGCATTCATCACATTACGGTCATTTCCTTCAAAAAAAAAAAAACTTTTGAAAATAACAACTCCACTGTCAATGCAATGGGAAAATCCATGTTGATAAGAGTTAAGTTGTGCAAGGCATTCACCCGTAGTTGGAAGTCCGCATGACACACGTAGGGGCAAGCCAAAACGAAGGTAAATCGCCAAGATTGACGCATCAGCGCAACTCCTCTGTCTGGCGCAAGCTAACTTAAGCAAGACATGAGTTGAGTTGAATATGAAATGCAACCGAAGTTGGATGCCTGCATGACACACGTGGGAGTAAGCTAAAATGAAGAGTGTAACCCGGTTCAATGCCGCATTCGAAGAAGTAAACGCATGAGCTTGAATTGTTTTAAACGAACACATTCTCATAAGCTGAACGCAAAAGTTGCGGAGAATAAATAAAAAGTTTTTGAGCAAGGGCTTGCCAAATTTCAACTTAGAAAAGATCTCTTTGAAGAAGCAGCCAAAGTAGATGAGAGCATTGCAACCATGGTTAAAGGTACGAGTTAATTATATTCTGAAAAGCTGGTCATCACAAAGGAACGCCGAAAGGTGAGTTAAGAATTTTTTGAATGTAACGCATGCTTGAGGACAAGCATGATTCTAAGTTTAGGGGGTGATAACTGGTAGAAATGCTAATTATTATAAGCCTTTTATTTAGAATTATGAGGGCTAACAGGTAGAAAACGCAGTGATAATACTTAGAATTTGTGAAAAATTGAGTTTTGCGTCGATAAGCATCTAAAACCTCACTGACCCATATTATGTGTTATTCCGTGCCAAAGTGTCTATTTTTGTAGCTATCGCAGGAATCAAACGTATGCATTTGTAACAAGCAATCACAGACAAACGTATGAGCTGAAGCCAGGCAATTGCAAAAAACGAACGCAGACGGCAACCAAATGCGTCCAACACATGGACGTTGTAGTAAATGCATGCGTCCAACGCATGGAGAACGCGGTAAACAAATAGAGATTGTGTCCATGGAGTGACAGCCATAATAGAAGATTGCAAGATGGGCAGAACGCGTTGATAACTTCACCTAAATTAAGCTCGGACGCATACCTTGGGAGTATCAACAAGATAAGGCGATGTGACAACGCCCATACCGCGACAAAAGCAGCAGTGAGCCATACCTTCATCATTACAGCTATCAGCGTCTAAGTTCTATAAATAGCCCTTGAGACCTGCATTTTGAGACATCCAAGCTTTTGCATCAAGGCAGAAGTTTGTAATCACAGATGAGAGCTTTAGAAAGATTTCCAGTGAGAATTCTTCATCTTCATATCCCAGACTGAGTGACGATCGGAGCATTCGCCAGAGATAGAGCTCGAGAGAGACATCTACACCATTCATCCATGGCACCACCGGCAGCCTTGACGCAGAGTCCTTCATCTCCCTTCTAATCTCTTATTGTATTACATTTTAGCTTGAGATATTAAGATATTTTGTGATCAATGTAAATCTTACTTCCTTCATCACCGTCTTCTTCATCATCCTCATCTCTATCATAATTTATCTTTAGCGTTTATTTATCAAAGTCAATCGCATGCTCAATTGTGTAGCCTAGAGATAATACGCATGTAGCAACCCACCGAGAGGTGTGCGTTGTGCGAGTATAGTGAGTTAATCCTCTTTGCTTGGTGAAAGTCTGTGGCAACGTCTGTCTATGGGATGTTGCATTGCTTGTCTATGAGTTAAGTAGCTGCATCTAACTGCCTGAGAAGGTAAGGGATGGAACGCACTAAACAAGGTTTGTATTGTTCATAGAGATAGGCACAATCTTATGTTTGACGTAGCCATGCACTATAGAGATATAGTCATGTGGCTGACCACCTAGAGGTGTAATGCATTAGTGCAACGAGCTGAGATTATTCAGGCGATTTAAGATATGTGTTATTGGTTGTTGTGTCTCTACTTATTCTTATTGCAAGTCTTCTATTGCTCAATCTATTTAGTTAGGAGTAGGAGTAGTATGTAAAATATTTAAACCTTCTTCGCTTTATTTTTAATCTTATTCATTGCCTCAAACACATCGCTTCACAAAGATTATTGAGTGACAAGTCTTCGTGTTCGACCTCAGATTATCCAAGAAACTTGCGTTTGTGTTATACTTGGAGCAAGCATAAGAAAACTTGTGATAGGAACACGTGGTCACTGCATGCTAAGATTAACGCATCATCATTTCGACGTATGACCTCAGACGCATGGGAGCAAACGCATCAGATATGTCTAACACATGATTCCATGTTCAAACCCATCCATCCTTAATAATAAAATAAAACAAAACGCGTCCCTGAATATATCAACAGAAGCTCTCCGGCAATGAATGCAGGATTATGCTAACCTGTCTGCCCTTATCGATAGTAAACCCATTCAACTCTGCCACATTAAAGTGGACCATCATGTTTAGCACATGTTCACGAACAGAGGTGTATTCTTCCATTTTGGAGTTGAATATGTATTTAAGAGCCCCATGCATAAGCTGTTCAGACAGTTGTCCAAACATCCCCCGCGGGGACTCCATGAACTCACGCGTTGAGACCATAGGCTCATGTTTCCTGGCCAAGACTTCAAAAATAATTGCCAAGATGTAGGCTTGAGCCTTCTCATTCGCCCTTGTCCATCGCTCGTATGCCTCTCGAACATTTTAAACGACATTAAGAGCTGGATAGGAGGACAAGCCTCCGTAAGAGCGAACATGAGATCCTCGATGATCAGAATCATCGTGATCATGTGTTTTCATGTTGCGAAATTATCGCCAGTAAATTTTTCGGTGCTTAATAATGCCAACGTGGCTATTGCCATTTTGAAAATTTTGTTGAAAACACGAACAAAATTTTATTAGATTTTGCTAAACCATTTTTAAACCAATCAGTACCCTAAATTATAGACTTCTATTTTGCAATGATGCCCTAGTGAGGCAGGACAAATGTCACCGATGGGGTGATCAGTTACCCCTTTGCTGGGACGAGACATTCTCAACCATTAGGTAGAATTAACTCTTGGAATTGAACCTAACAACCACCATTTTTGGTCCAGAACTGTTAACCTTTAACAATTCCGTGTAAGTGTGACCCTTCGCTTTCGATGCCAGAGTCCCTCTTGAGCCCACCGTAGGGGAGAAGCATATTAGGACAAGAGACTAAGTTACCTTATTCTCTTACAGGTGATCAAATAAAGAAACGCATAAAACTGCCATCCTTTAGGGGGACACTCCCAGGGCGCCTTGAGGCGATACGCAGTAACTTTATTCAACCTAACGAGGGAAACCAAGGGATATCCTGTCGCACTTTCCACTTCAACTTACTATAAACACTCTGTCCATTCACCTTGATATTGACCTACCAAAACACCATCCATTAGGAGAACATGCCAAAGGTGCCACGAGGCCGAGGGTAGATCTCACGGTGTGGACTATTTAGGAGAAACGTGAAAGGTTTAAGTGAAGCATCTTATGCACCAAGTACCTCCCACTGAATGTTCTACCTAGGGTTCATTAACCTAGACAATCCGGCTATTGATTTTAGTCTAAGTCGTCTTTTTGAACTCTGCTCATAAACAACATTTGTCTATGAAATATGAACAAGTTCAAGTAGTCACATTTAAACACTTTAATGAACTGTCCTTAACTTGCATGCATGCATCAAATCTATATAATTCACCTTTTCAGGTAAGTTCCTAGGTAGGGGTGTTACGTTTCCGTCAACTTAAATACCCCAGCCTAGACAGAACTCGCCTTAGACAAAAGGTCCCTTATAGATAGATTTGCTACACTTTAACCTTTTATTAGCCAATTTAATCCTATTAAATTGATTAAAAGATTAAAGCCTTAGGGTTGCTAATCGTATTAGAACCGTGATTTTAGGTCTATGTGATCCAAGTTTTAAACACTTTAAAACCATGAATTAAACCTAAGTGAGCACGCATGTCTTTCTTATTCCTTTTAGTTCTAATCTTTTTTTTTTTTTAAAAAAAAAAAACTAAAACCATTGCGCACAACGAGGCGTTTATAACATTTATAAAGAAACCTATGTGTCATGCTTCATGCAATATCCGGTCATTACTATATATAACTTTTATATAACGCGTAACAACCAAGCAAACATGTTATCATTCACCCTTATACTATAACAATTATAATATAAAGATGATGCATGTCCATGCTTTTTATGCATGCATAAATATAACTCTTATATATATGATGCATGAGTATGCTCTTACATAATTAAATCATGATTCTCTAAATTATAACAATTACAATAAAGAGATGATGCATGACCATTGCATAACCTAAGGTGGGATTTACTATATATGCATACCATATGACATATAAAAAACATACATCGCATGTAATAAATAAAGGATTAATGGACCGGAATGATCCTTTACAAAAACCGGATTGAAATAACCCTATCTATTACATTTTTCACCGAGCAAACCGGTTCACGGGCGAACGGGTCTTGAACCACCAAGAAGACTCCATGGTGTAGTAAACGTCGTAGGTAGACGATCGCGTACAACGAGGTTGCGAAGCCTAATCATCTATGTGATCGCTTAGCGCGACGATAGGTAAACGATTTACTTTGTGTTACCAAACGATCATTTAGTCAGTTACTAAGCGATGAAGCTTGCTGACCTAAGTGATCGTCCAGTGCACACGTGCATTAAATGATACACGAGCATATCATCGTCTACACGACCCGATACTCTGCGATCGCGTACCCGATCGTCAATATGATACAATCAACTTTTGATCGCATACCCCATCGTTTAACCGATGCGTTCAACAACGATCGCATCGTCTTTACGATGGGGTCAACAGCAATTGCATACCACATCTTTTACACGATGCGAACGTGTACCACATCTTCTGCATGATGCGATCAACAATAGATCGCCTCCTTCCTCGAAGAACCGCGACGCTTGTGCCGATTTTCTTCTTCGAACGACTCAAAACTTCAAACAAACTTTGAATACATGCTAGATAACAATTATTAATGCCCAAAAATGCAGGGGCCTTTACAAACAATCGCAAATGTAAAAGGATTTAAATCAAACCAACGCTACCATCCACGAAAATATCCATTAATCCTGCACATCCACAACAAATTTAACCATTAAACAGTGTAGAAATACACCCACCATGAATGTAACTGTCATTTCATTGTAACATATGAAATCAGAGTATCAGAACCTAGCTCTGATACTAATTGAAGGATCTCTTACCGAAGAGTTCCATGAGCGCATTCGGATCGCTCCAATTTCACAGTGACCAAAATACAATAATATACATTCAAACGCATAGTAATGCAAACAAATCTTAATTAACGGCATACTTTGAACAAAAATAAATGAGGGAGAGTGTTGCCATACCAGTTGAAGACGTTCTTCAAATTTTGGAACTCAATGCAGCGAAAACCTCTACCCGATCAATTAACGCCTGAACAACCGTTCGAACACAAATGCTGCAGGGACGACACCACCAGAAAAGAGCCTCAAGTGTTCTCGGAGTGAGAACCCAAAGTGTGGTCTTTGGTGAATTTGGTAGAGGAAGGAGGATGCACTGATCGTGTAGGCGATAAGCAAGTCGGAGGGAAAAAAGCACTATCGTATAGCAAGATGCTTATCGTTTAGGAGAAACTACACGATCATGTAGGTTTTACTGAACGATCGTTTAGGAAAAGGTATACGATCATTTAGCAAACTTGGCACACTACACAATCGTTTAGGGAAGCTATCCAATCGTGTAGGAACTAGCATGCAATCGTTTAGGCCCGAGGTGGATGATCATTTAGGCGCAAAGCGATTATCATATAGGCTCTCGAAATACTTAAACGATCGTTTACGATTTCATCAACACGCACTTCTATCTTTTTTCAGACGACTGATTCAAAATGAAAACCAATTTCATTTTAATTCATCGGTTACAATAAATGATGCAGTTCCCACTAACGCACGTCCGAGCGCTATTTTGGGTTAATTAAAATATTAATAAATATAGTCATATTATATTTTTAACTTATAGTTTGATATCACATATCTACTATAGTATTTTCTCCTCTACTTGATATAAAACATATTTATATCTAATTTCCTCCAAAATAATGTATCTCATACATTTAGCCAATTATATCATATATAATTAACCAGTCCAATTATATCATATATAATCGAACTTCCTCTTGTTAATTTGAACATTTGAAATTAACCCAAATACTAATTCTCGACTTTATCCAAGCTACCCAAGGGACCTAATGGACCTGTGGCTCGAAGCTTCAACGGTCTGTGAATAGCTAACTAAACTCTTTAGCCACGAGATCCACCATCCGTTAACTATCAAGCATTCCACTAAAGACCAATAACTGAACTCTTCTAACCATATATATATTTCTGTGTCCATCGGATATAACCAATCATGAGTACGATGACCCTTCACAAATGCTCGTAAGTACAGCTGGGCAAAATTACCATTTTGCCCCTACAGTTACATCTCACTCCTTAAGTACCATTGATTCCTCTAATGAACAACATAACATAGTCCAACTATGTGTGAAAACCTCTCGGGCCAAGAGAAGGTGTGTGGCGCCACATCGTTCAAGCCATGGAATTAGCCCTTAAAGGAACTATTTATCTACTCAGCCCTTAAGGGAGCTATTTATCTACTTACCCCTGCCTCGGGGAAGAAGTGAATTCCATCTTGTGTAGCTGATTCCCAGCTCCCAAATTAAAGGAATCACCAAAATGGTAGGTTTGAATCGGCGACCTGGCCACCTGCACCCATACAGATCAAAGGACCGCCTTCAATGGCAGAAGTTTCTAACTCACTCAGGATTGAAGTCATGTTACCTATTGTCATCCTAGTGAAGTGAAGTCTCTGTTATGAAGGGTGTTATATAACGAGACGTTAACACTTTGTGATCAGGTCTTATACAAACTCTTTGTATAGGACACCCCCGCTCGCATGTCCCCAACACGAATGATCAGGATCAGACCATTTGTGACAAGTCACAACACTTGTGACCCTTCCATAAAGCGGGCCGCATCCGTAGCATTACCAGGATAAGGTTTCCCTCCTATATCCATATACTACAGATCATTTTGGTTATCACTCAAAACGTGATCCAGTTGTATGTCACCATATATATGCTTGAGTCACATACAGATAACAAGGGATTTTATGTTTATTGATTTGTGGTAAAGCAAATAAAATAAGTAACTGAGCAAAATACCAGATGTGAAATAAATATCATATATTATACAACACAAATATTCGTACAAAATGTTTACAAACTACAGGACACAAGACGTCAACCCCAACAGGGGACATAGTCTTGCGAGATGGAATTCACTCCTACCCGTCTTAGGGTTAACAGATAGGTTGTTCTCGTAAGTGTTGATTCCTGGTCATGAACAATCGAGACCTCGCTCTTTCATGATAGAAAGGGACATGATTCATAAGTGGTATTATAAATCATTCGTTCATTAGAAAGTCAGTGGGAGCTTAAGGAACAAGATGTATATATAGGGGTAAAACGATAACTTTTGACCCAGCTGTAAATACGAACAACCTGTAAATGATCGACTTACTGTTTATAACATGGAAAAAAATACATCTACAGTGAGGAGAATGCAACTATCGAGCTATAGTGGTGTGCCTTGATAGTCAACGAAGAGTAATTAAATCAGTTTAAAGAGTTTAATCAATTGATTACAAATCGTTGGAGCTCATGATTTGTAGGTCTAGTAGGTCCCTCTACTAGCTCATAAATTGGAATAATAAATTGAGTATTGATTGGATGATTTTTGAATTTTGGGTTATGAATTTGAAATGTCAAATTCGATTTCAGGGTTTTCAATTGATTGTATACAATGCAAATAAAACATTTAATTTAGTTGAAATTAAAATGATATTGGAGAATCAATTAATATTTAAATTATGATTTAAATATTGATTATATGAAATTGAATCATATTGGTGGAATTGGTGTTTTATTAATTTAATATTAATATATTAAATTAATTAAATTAGTTTTATTTAATTAATTATTTCTGAATTAATTTTATAAAACTAAATTTTAAATAAAATATTTTTATTTAAAAGAAAAATAAATTTCATGGAAATTGATTAGAGTTAGTAGATTTTTTGCTAGAAATTGGAAAAATCTACTAACATTTTTTGGGTGGTTAATCACCCAAATCCACCATTAGATCTTTAATCAATTCTAAGTAGGAGCTGTCCTACGTGCAGCCATGTTCTAATACATGAAATCGGTCTATAAAATGAAGCTTCATGCATGGAATTATGGGGGAATGCTAAGAACTTTATCTAAGTTGCTGTAAAACTGAAAACCCTACTACACCCTCTCAAATTCATCCCCAATTCAGCTTAATTAGAGTATTTCCACCGCACATTCATTCTTGAGCATAGTGAAGAAGATCTTGTTGATAGTATATGTGAAGAATCAAGCTCAAACTTGTGGAAATTCTGCTGAATTTGTGGAGAGAACTACAAAGGTATTGTCTTGTTCGAACCCTCTTATGGAAACCTCATGAGTAGCATGTTTCAAACTCAAATTAAGTATAGTTTAAGTGCTTATTGATTATGAATTCTTCTGTTACATCTTATATTACTCCTTCAACGGCCACCTTAGTGACCCTCCAATTAGCAGACCAATCGCTTGTACATCCAGAAGGGAAGTTGGAAGATGTGTTGGTTAAAGTAGATAAATTCATCTTTCGTGCGAACTTCATTATACTTGATTATGAATCTGATAAAGATGTCCCTATTATCTTGGGACGACCATTTTTCTCCACTGGAAGAGCTCAGATCGATGTACATAAAGGAGAGATTGCAATGAATGTCAATGGTCAAAAGATGTAGTTCAGTATCATTAAGGCGATGAGCTACCCGAATGAAGTACACTCATGCGATATAGATGAGGAATGGCCCTGCATCTTTGATTGGGAAGCAGATAAAGAATCAGAACCAAGGGAAGAGGCCTACACTACAGTCAAATCATGTAATGTGATGACCGTGATACAGAAAACTTGTGAATCGTTGAATATAGAGGAAGAAAAGAGCTTGAATAAAACCTCTCTAGAACAACCTCCAGACCTGGAATTGAAGGTGTTACCAACCCATCTAAAGTATGCTTTCCTGGGACAAAATGAAACCTTGTCGGTCATCATATCATCCACACTTTCCAAAGAAAAAGAAGCAACCCTTCTTGAAGTGTTAAAAAGATACAGCAAAGCCATAGGGTGGACCCTTGCTAATATTAATGGTATAAACCCATCCTATTGCATGCAAAAAATCAGATTGGAAAAGGGGCAGAAGGGCTCTGTTGAACCACAATGGGGGTTGAACCCTGCGATGAAAAAAGTTGTCAAAAAGAAAATCATCAATGGATGCTGGAATTATCTTCCCCATCCCAGATAGCACATGGCTCAGCCAAGTGTAGTATGTGCCAAAGAAAGAAGGAATGGCAGTCATTCCTAATGAAAACAACAAATTAATACCAACGCGTACAATTACCGATTAGAGGATCTGCATGGATTACTGAAAACTCAACACCGCGACAAAAAAGGATCACTTTTCCTTTCCCTTCAATGATCAAATGTTGGATAGATTGATGGGGAATGACTACTTTTTCCTTCTAGACGGCTACACAGGGTATAACCAAATTATGATCGCACCAGAAGATTAAGAGAAAACGACATTCACATGCCCATATGGGACATTCGCTTTTCGTCGCATGCCATTCGAGTTGTACAATGCTCCTAGCACATTTCAAAGGTGCATGATGGCTATCTTCTCGGATTATCTTGAAGATTCTGTAGAAATATTTATGGATGATTTTTCAGTCTACGTGAGGACATATAAAGTGTGCTTGGAGAATCTAGAGAAAATCTTAAAGAGGTGTGAAGACACAAATTTTGTTCTAAATTGGGAAAAGTGTCATTTCATGGTGGCCGAGGGGATTGTTCTCAGCCACAAGGTTTCTAAGAGTAGCTTATTGAGGCCATTGAAAAGCTATCAACCCCAACGAATGTGAAAACTTTGAGAAGTTTTTTAGGACATGTCGGTTTCTATCGCAAATTTGTCAAGGACTTCTCATAAATTGCCAAACCACTAAACATGTTGCTGGAGGTGGACCAACCTTTTAATTTCGACAACAATTGTTTGAATGCATTTGCGAAGTTAAAGAAAGCACCAGTCTCAGCTCCTGTACTAATTTCATCAGATTGGACAAAACCATTTGAACTCATGTGTGAGCTAGCGGATATGCGATGGTAGTAGCGTTAAGTCAACAAATAAAAAGAATTCTTTATCCTATCGCACATGCAAGTAAAACCCTTAACAGCACCCAAAATGATTATATGACCACTAAGAAAGAGTTGTTGCAGTGGTTTTTGCCATGGAAAAGTTTTGACCTTATCTGCTGGGATCAAAGGTCATCATTCACACAAATCACTTTACTATCAAATATTTGATGACCAAGATTGATTAGACGAGTCCTATTACTACAGGAGTTTAACACGGAGATTGTAGATAGAAAAGGGATAGAGAATAAGGTTGTTGGTCATTTATCGAGGCTTGAAAATTATGAAAATGATCGCGTACAACCTTCTGTGAACGCCTCATTCCCTGACGAACTATTGTTGAAAATCGATGAATATTTGTCTTGGTATGCAAACATTGTCAATTTCCTTGTTTGTAAGCAATTTCCAGAAGAATATACCTCTTAACAAAAGAAAAGGCTCGTGCACAATTGTAAATTCTATTATTGGGATGAGGCCAACCTGTATAAAAGGGGACCTAACCATATCCTGAGACAATGTGTTCCGAAAATGGAACTTCATCGCATCCTCTATCAATGTCATGAATCGCCTTATGGTAGAAAGTTTGGAAGTCAGCATACAATTGCGAAGGTCTTGCAAAGTGGGTACTACTGGCCTACCTTATTCAAGGATGCGCGCGACTATGTCATGAACTGCGATAGGTGCAAACGCACCGGGAACGTTTTAGGAAAAAAACGAAATGCCAATGAATGTCATCCTAGAGGTGGAATTATTTGACATATGAGAATCAATTTTATGGGTCTATTTCCACCGTCTAATGGCCACAACTACATCATATTAGCTGTTGACTATGTATCAAAATGGGTGGAGGCGATTTCCTGTGCCTCAAACAATGCGATCACGGTATTGAAATTCTTGCAAAAAAAAACGTCTTCACTCGCTTTGGCACCCCACGTGCCATTATAAGCGATGAAGGAACACATTTTATCAATCACATCGTCAACAAAATTCTTGTCAAATACAACGTTCACCATAAGATAGCCACAGCATACCACTCCCAGATAAATGGTCAGGCAAAGGTATCAAATAGGGAAATTAAGACAGTATTGGAGAAAATGGTTAAACTAACACGAAAAGATTGGGCTCAAAGGTTAGATGAAGCATTATGGGCTTATCGCACTGCATACAAAACTCCCATAGGGATGTCCCCATATGCCTTAGTCTTTGGAAAAGCATGTCATTTGCCATTGGAACTGGAACACAAATCATTCTGGGCCACAAAAAAACTCAACTTTGATTTGAAAAGTGCAGGAGAGGCAAGGAAGCTTCAATTGTTGGAACTAGATGAATGGAGACTGCAACCATATGAGAACGCCAAAATTTACAAAGAGTGGACAAAGCATTGGCATGATCAACACATCCGTAAGAGAAACTTGGAAATTGGCCAAAAATATTTATTATTTAACTCTCGACTTTGTCTTTTTCTAGGAAAGCTGAAATCACGTTGGTTAAGACCATTCATCGTCAAAGAAGTCTATCCGCATGGAATGGTGGAATTGATCAGTGAAGCTGGGACCAACACATTTAAGGTAAATGGGCAAAGAATTAAGCCGTACTATGGAGGAAATTTTCATCGCGAATGATACAATATAAAGAGTCCTCGCACTTTGATGCAATATCCATTATGGGACGCATCACATTTTTTGTATCCTTTGTTGTTCTTTTCCTTTAAATTACTTACTGCTTATTTTTGTTCTTCTAGATTCTTTAATTCTTAATCGACTGCTTGCTGCTTTCTGTTTTATTGTTTAATTTATCTTTAAAAAAAAATTGGTAATTCAGATTTTTTTATGCGATGAGTGTTGTGATGAGATTAGCAATGTGTGGGAATTACATCCCAACGTATCTAAAAAAGAACTCATCGCAAGTAAAGGAATGATATGTCATTCCACCTTAGGTCGGTGAAAAGACACGCTGCTTGACATTCCTTCCAATCACCATTAATATATGCAGTATCATAATTGCCTCAAATTGCAAGGCAATCTATCGTTTCCCCTCCCCACTCATCGCCTATTTAAACCCCTCATCGAGTAACTTATTCTCTTGTGCTTTTATAAACCTTTCCTAAGCCCTAAGCTCTCTGTGCCCTAAAAACTTTCCTGCAAAACTTAAAGACTCTCCGACCTTCTTTTATTCATATCTTTTCCTCTAGCATCCCAAATGGCCGGAAAAAACACCCATTCGTCTACTCAATTATCTACCCCCACCTTCTCCTACGAGGTAGTATCCCCCTCTGTTCCATTAATCCCATCTCCTTTGTTGTCGCTGTCGCGCCTACCTATGCGCCGCCACCCACGATGGCATCTCCATCACCATTCAACCCTGCGTTTATCCCCTTAGATGTAGTCACGTCTCAATCTTCGTCCTCTCATGTTCACCTACAACTAACTACCTCCACCGCAAGCGAGGCACGACGTAGGGACGAAAGAGAGGTCTATGGGGATATTCTAAAAAATCTAAAGCCTCTTGAATCCCTTGACGAAAGTGTGGTAAACCAGCCAGGAGATTAGCAGGTTGGGGCTGAGCCATCGCCACTTGGGCTTGCTAATGCTACAAGCAAGAAGAAACAAGGCGAAGTAGTTGTCGATGTTGAAGAAAAGCCAGTTGTGAAAATGAGTGGAAAAAGAGGATGGAAAAGAATCATCGAAGCAAGTGCCTCCGCCTCATCTACCGAGGAATTGGCAAAAGAGTTTCAGAAAAAGGCCAGAAGAGTAAGAAAAGGCCTTGGCAATATAAGGAAAGAGGCAGAAAGCTTAATAGCAAGACAAAGCTCCATCGCAAAATTTGCAATGAGAAGCTTGAGTGCATCGAAGTTCCATTGCATCTGGAGAAATCATTGGATAGCACAGATCGAGCTACGATGGAATTCGAGAAAGAGTTGCACAAGGAAAGTGAAGAAAAGGAAAGATCCAGAAAAGAAAAGGCTTTACGCGTCGAGAAGAAAGGAAAGAAAGCGATAAGGGAGGAGGATGGGAGAAAATGAAGGAAGTTGAAAAACCAAAGGAAGATAAGGAAAAATGGAGCAATACGTGACACTCCTAAAAAAGAAAAAACACAAAAACAAGCATTGGCGAGAAAGGAGGAGAAGGGCAAAGCACTCGCGGTAGAGGAGGAAAGAATTCCCAAGAAAAGGCCGTCAATTTTGTTTGAGATGGGTTTCTTCCTAGAAAGTGCGCCTCTATTGCCCTTCATCAGTGAAACAGTAAATGCATTGGGGTGGAAAGATTTTTACATAGAGGCCAAAACAGTCAAACCTTGTGTAGTGACCGCATTCCAGGGAAAGCCTCACTCTAGGAGATATAAAGCTGATGTTGGGGAGGCAACCACTGGATTCGGCATCAAGAAAATTAATCACTTATACTTGGAAGACATCCCTGACGCCAAAGAAGATAGAATTATTGAAAGTCCAACATCTGAAGAGCAAAGAGAAATGCTGAAGGTGGTAGCGTTACTTGGGATGAAATGGACTGTCTCGCCAAAAGGGGTCAAGACGTTGTCACCATACAGCCTAACGCCTTAAGCTAATGTGTGGTTATACTTTGTCAAGAGAAAGTTGCTCCCCACAATGCATGATCATTCAGTCTCAAAAGAATGAGTAATGGCCATCTTTTGTATCATGCGACTAATTCCCATCAACGTTGGTCGCTTGATCGTAGACCAACTTTGGTCATCTTTCTCTAGACCAAGGGGCAATTATTCTTCCCTTCACTCATCACGGAGCTATGTGTGGCCCAAGGATGGTTTGAAGAGGAAGAAGATGTGGTATGAAAAGCACATTGACAAGCAAATCTCTCTGCCGCTTAATGAGGTTGCCAGCACAAAAAATTCAACCTAAGCCGCAAGCAAAGCGGCAGCCTCAGACCCACACTACCTCAAAAGCCTTCCAACGCAAGAAAAGAAAGGTGATTATTGCCCCATAGGTTAACGAAAAAGCATTATCCTTGCCCTAATAAAAAAAATCTCCACCACCCCAGCCGTGAAGGAGTAATATAACATGCAACGAAAGAATTCAAAATCAAAAAGCACTTAAACATGCTACTCATGAGGTTTTCATAAGGGGTTTGAACCAAACATTACCTTTGAAGATCTCTTCCACGAATTCAACAGAATTTCTACAAGTTTGGGCTTGATTCTTCAGATAGACCACCAACAAGATATTCTCCACAATGCTCAAGAAGGAATGTGTGGTGAAAACACTCTAATTAAGCTAAATTGAGGATGAACTTGAGAGGGTGTAGTAGGGTTTTGAGTTTGGCAGCAACTTAGATAAAGTTCTCAGCCTTTTTTTTCAATTCCATGCATGAAGCTTCATTATATAGACTGATTTCATGCATTAGAACATGGATGCATACAGGGCAGCTCCTACTTGGAATTGATTGAAGATCTAATGGTGGAATTTGATGATAAAACACCAAATTGTTAGTGAATTTTTTCAATTTTTGGGAAAAATCCACTAACTCAAATTTCTTTTTTTAAAAAAAAAAAAAACTAATTTTTGTTTAAATAAAACTGTTTTTTTTTAAATAGTTTTATAAAATTAATTTAAAAAAAACTAATTCTAATTTTAATTAAACCTTTTAATTAAAAAAGATTAATTTAATATCTTAATATTAAATTAATAAAATACCAATTCCACCAATATGATTCAACTTCATATAATTAATATTTAAATCATAATTTAAATATTAATTGATTCTCCAATCTCGTTTTAATTTCGACTAAATTAAACGTTTAAATTGCATCAAATACAATAAATTGAAAACCCTAAAACCGAATTTGAATATTTCAAATTAATAACCCTAAATTCAAAATTCACCCAATCGATACTCAATTTATTATTCCAATTTATGAGCTAGTAGAGGGACCTACTAGACCTATAGATCATAAGTTCCAATGATTTGTAATCAATTGGTTAAACTCTTTAAATCGATTTAATTATTTTTTGTTAACTATCAAGGCACACCACTATAGCTTGATAGCTACACTCTCCTCACCTAGATGTATTTCTATCCATGTTAACCATAATTAGTAAATCGATCCTTCACAGGTCGTTCGTATTTACAGCTGGGTCAAAATTACCATTTTACCCCTGTAAATACATCTTATTCTTTAAGCTCCCACTGACCCTCTAATGAACAACTGATTTATAATACCACTTATGAATCATGTTCCTCTCCATCATAAGAGGGCGGGGCGTCGATTGATCAAGACTAGGAATCAGCACTTAAGAGAACAACCTATCTACTAACCCTAAGACGGATAGTAGTGAATTCCATCTTGCAAAGTTATGTCCCCAGCTATCTATCCGGTCTTATCCCTAAAATGGAAGGTTTATTGAGCAGTTCTGTTGGACTACTCTCACCCATGTAGATCAAAGGAAAATCCTAAATAAAGAAGAGTTCATAGCTAGCTCAGGATTAAGATCGAGTTATCCTAGGTTACTTTAGTATGAAATATTCAGTTTTAACAGTAAACAGTCGTTATAAAGAAAAGTGACTATTTCGAGGTCTAGTCTTTATGCAAACTCATTGCTTAGGATGCCTCCATTCACATGTCTCTACATGAATGATCTGTGGATCACATCATTTGTATTACCTATACAAAATGGGCCACATCCAATAGTTTTACCAGGATGAGATACCCAATTTCATCCATATATTTATAGATCATTTAGGCTATATATTATTAACTTAATCCTATTTATGTCACCACATAGAGTTAAAGTATTCATACTATAGCCATGGATATGTTTATTGGATTTTCATAATAGAATGCAATATCAACAAATTTATCGAATAAGATACTCAATAATATTTTGTTGATAAACAGAATGAATGTTTAACACGAAATTTACGAACTGTGAGTTCTAGGACATTTCTAACAAGCCAGACCCTAATTCTCTCCGAGTAAGCATTGAACTCAATATTCGCACCCAATCGCTTGAAAACCCAACACCCCCTGCTTCCAAAGATGAACCTCTTCCTATCCTCCCTCTCACATCTAGATTACCGAGCCCACCACAATCTCCTAAAAGCCCTCCATGCATCACTACTGATGACACAAGCCTACTATCGCCTATAACTGAAACAGGCGTTGACTTTGGCATTGGCAAGGATAGTGAGCGTCAACCTGATGAAGATGCGGATAATGAACATGCAAATGACTCCAAAAGGATCGATCTTGAGGATGAATGGTACAAATTCCTTCACGTTGACCTCCGCGAACCGATTTTAGGAGGTCTCGACGCATTGTTATGGCAGCAATAAGTGCTCCAAACGCAAATGGATGATCTAAGGCGACAACAAGATGAGCTCGTTAGACAGCACAACGAGCAGAGGGAATTTGTTCAAGGCCTACAAAATACAACGCATGACTTCATTCAGCAGTTGATGCAAAGGCAGCATGACCAGTTCCATTATATGGTTGACTTATTTCATAACGTCGTCACTCACTTAGTGTGGTGCCTCCAATTCCCTCGCATCTCCAAAATCCGTTGCGCTTTTCCGATGAAGATCCATCGCAAGATCGCAATAATGATGCGAGAGAAACTTAAATTTGGGGGTGGTGTCCTTCCTTGCTTCTTTTTTTTTTTTTTTTTTTTTTACGCCATCTTCTTTTTCTTTCATGTATCATACCTTGATAGTTGAATATAATTTTTTGAAATTTTTGTCTATTTTTGTGGCCTTCTCTTACTGTTTGTATCTTGTACATACTTTTAATCGCTTGTTATTTTTTTGTTGCCTTGGTTGCCAATAATGACCTCAGTGATGAAATCATGTTCTAACACTAACGCCTAGACTAGAATTAGTATTAAGTTTTAGAATTCTTTTCTTTTGAAATTAATTCTAGGATTCAGTAAGCGTGCATGTTTCTCGACAAACTTCATTTACAAAATCTTTCAAATACCATCATATATTTCTTTTCTTTAGCAATGAGGACCTTGTTACCCTCTGAACTTTGGGGTGGGGGGAGGGGGGGAGTTTTTTTAGCTTAAAAGCTTTCAAAATCATTTAATCTTCTTGAATACTTTCGTCTTAAAAAAATAAAAAATAAAAAATAAAAACAAACGTTGAGATCGGAACTAGATCGTAGTTCGCATGACACCCGCAGGGACAAGCCAAAACGAAGGCAATAATCTTGATCAACGCAAAGCATAAATGATCACAACTCCGCTGTCATAAAAACCAAGGCATGAGTTAGTCTAAAGAGAGCGACTTGTTCGTAGTTGGATGTTTGCATGACACACGTGGAGGCAAGCCAAAATAAAGGTCAGACGCTTGGATCAGCGCTAAATCACCGCAAAAATAGCAAGGAGAGATTCTTTTTTTATTTTTTTTGTTCAAAACCTTCATTTCTGAAATATGAAATTGTCTTAGAAATAAGTAGAGGATTTTTGAAGATTAAGCCTGCAGTTTCTTAAGGTTAGAAATAAATTTTGAGGAAAAAGGAATAAAATTTTAGAAATTTTTGGTGTAGCAAATTGGGTTAAGCACTTTGAGAGGTCTACACAACCCATGAAGGCGATCGAAGTACTAAGAAATCATAAGTATATGCTTGAGGACAAACATTGTTTTAAATTTAGGGGTGTGATAACTTGTAAGAAATACAAGTTATTGTATCTCTTCCATGTAAAAAAAAAATAAGAGAATGGCAAGAAGTTTTGACATTCATTACCAAAGAATTTATACAAAAAAAAACAGAGTATGCGATCACGCACTCTCAATATCTAACATATCTAAATTTCGGACTGATATTGCTATCTTTGTGCAGAATACCCTTCAGCACAACCAGATGAACCCATGATCGCATAAGCCAAGTACCTTGTAACGACTTGATCCCCTAGGACCTAGGTAAAGCCGTTACTAAAATAAATGCATGCAAAGAATTTAAGACGACGCTCAGTCATTTGAAATAAATGCTAATTAAAAACAAGAGAAGTTCAAAAGACACTTATTAAATGCAATTGTTAAAAACAATAGTAGGGTACCCATAAATCATAAAGATTAATAAATACATATGAAAAACAATTCTTAATAATAAGTTTCAAACATCAAAACTAAACATTAAGGGAAACATGAAAAGAATTCTACATCTCATGATATGGAAGCATAAAAAAAACTAGTCCCAGTGGTTCGATCATGAATTCCGTTGCGCCATCGCCGGTGCATCTCTACCCTTACCTGAAACATCAACATAAAAAAAAATGAGTATAAAATACTCAGTAAGTAACCCTACCACTGGGGTCAGACTAGGCATCTATGTCCTCTAGATACCCATATATGGCACATAAATACATGTAACATATAAGAGACTGAGTCCTATCCTATTATAGTTAAGTATGCCCACAAAACTGGTAAATCCTGAAGGAAACACAAAACTGGTGAATTCCCGAAGGAAACACAAAACTGGTGAATCCCAAAGGAAACACAAACTGGTGAATCCCGAAGGAAACACAAACTGGTGAATCCGAAGGAACATAAACTGGTGAATCCCGAAGGAAACACAAACATGTGAATCCCGAAGGAAACACAAACTGGTGAATCCCGAAGGAAACACAAAACTGGTGAATCCCGAAGGAAACACAAACTGGTGAATCCCGAAGGAAACACAAACTGGTGAATCCCGAAGGAAACATAAACTGGTGAGCATCTAACTAATCAATGAGGATATTCACACAGTCTTAACGTGCTAAGATTCAACATTGTACGGTTCTAAAGCATACATAAAAATCCTTAATACCATGGCTGCATCGCATACCCATAATTCTTAACAACATATTATGCATCATCCATGTATAACTTATATCATAAATCCACAACATACAAGTATGCCTCAACGCAGCAGATCAGACATCGACATATGAAAACACATATTATCACATACTAACGATCAAGCACTTAGGTGTGTATGTAAACAAATCAGAATTTGTGCCAGAACATACTTTGATTCAAGTCATATTGTCAATCAACGTGCTAACATTTACCATAACATACACTTATCATGCTAGCATACAACTAGAGCCTGGTCCGTGGGTAGTTCCAGTGATAAGATTACTTACCTCAAAATTAAATCTAACAAAAAGTAATTACACCCTCCTTTAACTTAGTAAAATTCTTGAATCACACCCTGAATCAAAAATTAAAAAAAAATAAGTTCGACAATCAAGACTAAATTCCAAATACGAAAATACCTCATATGCCACAAAACAACTTACCCAAATGATGTACTGATCCAGAAATCTGTTCCAAGCTTAGCACAAAGATTCCAATCTATTCATAACCCAAAATTCCCTAAAGCCAACTCTAATCGTACTAGGCAATGGTTCCCAACACCTTGAAAGTTCAATCAGAGCTTCACAACATAATTAGTATAACTAAAATTAGACCAAAACTCAATGGGTGACCAAACCTATTCAAGAAAACACACAAATCTTAGATCTTACCCCATAATCCAAGCTTTTGGCGAAAACCCCACGGAATGGCGGTAGAAGAGGATGAACCCGACAGCTAGCAACTGCTATACTGGCGGACAACGGCTGGGAGGACGAACCGGAACAGCGCGGAGTAGATCTGAACGACAATGCAGGTAGCAAAATGCTGGAACGATTGCTGATACATTTGGAAGCAACGACCGTTGGGGGGGTTCGCACGCAGTCGGGCCTTGACGAACGATGGGGCGTCGACTGGGCAGCAATGGCAGCGAAACGCGATGAAGGGTGGTCGGCTTGGGCAAAAACCTCGGCGGCGGTGGCTAGGGTCGGACCGGTGGCATCTGGACGACGGGTTAAGGAGGGCCGGCGGCGGACGTTCAACGTCCGATCTGGGCGGACTGAGAGCAGCGAACGTGCGGTGGCTCGAATCTGGGCGGACTGAGAGTGTGTCTAACCGGCGGGATCTGCCCAGCCAGAACCCACGAACAGGCGCGAGGAAGCGGAAAACGGAGGGGCGGGCTCGCGTGAGTGAGGGAGAAGGTGGAGGGTCCTTTTTATTAAAAAAAATACTAATAATAATAATGATGATGATGATAAAAAAAATAATAATAAAAAAAAAAAAGGAAAATAGTATAACTCTAATTAGATCCTTTCCTTAACCCACTTTATACTATTTAATCCTTTCCTTTTTCCAAAAAAATAATTAATTCCTACCATAACTTTTAAAATTGAATAATTTTTTAATAAATTCCACGACAACACTTAAATCCTCGCATTTATACTTTAAATTCAGAATTCCAAACATGCCCTTCAACTAAGGACAATTACTGAAAAGGGACGAGTTTTACATTATTAATAAATAAATAAAAAGGTGTAGGATGTTACATACCTACTAATGCGATCAAGCAAGAACTGCCAGAAAAGCGAATGATCGCATTGCTATAAGCGATGAGGCTTGACATGACATGGGCGGTAGGAGTCAAATCACAGATTGCGTTGGTAGCCGGCAAGAGAACTTTGTGAAGATTCAATGAATCCTTGACACATTGCAAACGACACGACTTAATTCTATACTCTTTTCTTTTCCTTTGTGTATTTGCTTTGTACTTTCTTTATTGATAAATACAGACTGTACAATATGAATACATGTTCATCTTATCTTCTGTTCATCTTTTCCATCAATATCATGCGTAACTAATTTGTTAAATGGGTGGAGAAGTGTGCAACTGACACTACTAAACAACAAGAGAATCAGGTGATCAACTTATCTTATGCATGCTTATATGACTTGCTTGAATCAATTGAGAGATTGTTATAAGTAAATTCAATCTAAGTTTGAAAGACCTTAGACTTGGATCTCATAAAACAAGAGAAGATATTTCTTAGAACTAAGTATATCCTCTGCACATTACACCCTTCGCATGCATATTAGAAATAAGATAATGTGGCTAGATACATTGAGAAGTACTAGACGTAACATTGAGTGCATCATTTGATCGCATAATCCACTTAGTTGTTTAGAAATTGTTAATGATAATTCTTCTCAACCCTTTCATCATATATCTACCATTAAATTCACACTGTTTCATTTAGACATGATTTTCATTGCATAGTATTTAGATTCAATATAGCTCATTCACTCAACCAGATAATCCACTTCCTTAGAAAATTTGCACTACGATCATATTTTTCGTTTTACCGCACATTAGCAAGCAATCCTTGCATTCGACCCTACACTCACTAAGACTCTGGTTGAATTTGCACTTGGGTTCGACCAAATAAAACTAAGCATTAACCGACAATAGTCTTATCAATCTATTGCATGTTATTAACGCATCAGTAGCAAAAGGCTTTAGACAGAGAGAAAACATAGAGTTCTTTGACACCTTGTCCCCTGTCACTAGAATTACCTCAATCTGTGTACTGTTTTCTCTCGATGCCCAAAATAACCTCGTAGTACATCATATGGATGTAAAGATTGTTTTCCTAAATAGTGAACTTGAAGAAAAGATTTACATGGAACAACCTAAGGGCTTCATAGTCTACGGTCAAGAGAACAAGGTTTGCAAGTTAGATAAATCTCTATATGGCCCAAAACAAGCTCCTAAACAATTGTATGAAAAATTTGATAACCTAATATTGTCTAAAGGTTTCAAAATTAATAAAAGTAGCAGATGCATCTACTATAAGTTTGAAAACAATTTTGCACGATCTTATGTCTATATTAGATGATTTGTTAGTCTTTAGATCGAACTTGCATGTTATAAGTGATGTGAAATCCATGTTGAATGCAAACTTCGATACGACTGACTAAGGAGAAGCGAGTGTAATCTTAGGCATAAAAGTGACTAGGCCTGAAAAAAGAATTTATTTGGATCAATCTCACTATGTAGAAAAGATTATAAAAAAAATATAATTATTTTGAATGTAAGCAAGTATGTACTCTTTATGACCTTCGTTTAAGTTGTTCAAGAACACTGGTGCGAGCATTATAGATAGTCTCAAATACGCTGCTGACTACATTAGGCTTGACATAGCTTATGTTGTAGCCTACTTTGTAGGTTTACAAGCAGACATAGTATAGAGCATCAAAATGCTATAGAAAAAGTTATGAGGTACTTGAAGAAAACCCATCACCTAGGATTACATTATCAAAAGTTTTTCGTTGTCTTGGAAGGGTCTAGTGATGCTGACTGGAAATCCCTCTCATGTGATTCAAAGGCTACTAGTGGCTATTGTTGGAGATGATACCCTAAATTCTCGTTGGGTCCTGTAGGCTACAACATAGATTAAAAGCAGAAATGCACATTATTACAGTGCTAAGTTATTAAACAATGAAGGTTTGCATTGATAAAATATGTTAGATTGCATCCAAAAAGCATTAAGTTCATAACATTACGGTCGCATGCGTTCATCGCATAGAAACAGTTAATTTTTGTATTTTTATGCAGAATATGCGTTGATGCAAGGCGGAAAGCGCGATCACATGAAATCAACGGATGAGCGCAGCATTACCGCAAGGCTTTGCGGTGATTTGTGCTCACAAACATCTGCTAAAAAAGGATTGCTGCATAGAGCCGGAGCAACTTGGTGTGCGCATCTGGGTAAAAAGCATAATTAATCACGATGGGACAGAAAGCTGATGATGGTCGAATCCGAATTAAGTTGACAAGCCGTTAACAATAACAAGTACTAAGCTTTTCGGTGACAAATATTCATCGCATCAGTCAGAGAATTAAAGTCATCTCATCTGTGCAATCATAATAGAGAAGCCGCCTTTCACCCCGAAGCTCTATAAATACCGAAGGCATCCTTCAGAAAAGGGGTTCAGCAGTTCAGTGAGTTCAGCAAGTTTTTGTTCATAGTTTAGCCTTGTCCATATTTTTCTTTTATTTTTAAGAAGGCGGAGCGAGAGAAGGGAAGAGACGTCGAAAGATCGCTCAGAGCAACTCGAGAGAGAACCCGGAGGCATAGAAAGCAGAGAGCGAGCCGACTCTCACGAGAGCAAGATTATCTTTTGAACAAGAGTAGAAAAGATAGTGTAAAAGCCTGGGAAACAAGAGATTGCTACCAGGCTCTTTATTCTCTTCTTGCATTGTTATTTTGTATTTCAACTTTATTTATACAATGGAGGTTCTAATTCTATATCTGTTCACTCTCTTAGCACGCATGAGTAGCTAAACTTATCGAATGGGTTGAGAAGAACTAAGCTAACATGACCTAGGATCTTCATTACTTGCGATTATCTTGTTTTATGTTGTGCCCAACACCCCTTTAGAGCTACTCAAGAGAGAGTCTAAAGAAAGAACCTACGATTTGAGAGAGCTAGGTTAGAATCTAGACTCGAGAGAGCAAGGTTAGATCTGTATAAGCAAGAGATAGGGACTTAGAGATAAGCTCTGTTTGCCAACATGCATCGCATGCACCCTAGAGATAAGTATGATATTATGTGGTCGGCTTATTTGTGTGTGTGTCATTTTGTCATCGCATAGATAAGAATAGAGGCTTATGTGTAGGTCCTATAGACTTATCGCATATATCGCATGCGTTCTAGTACTAGAAGCCGTAGCATCTGCGTCGAGAGATGGTTTGCTATTGTATATGTGTTGCATGATCGCATAATATGAACGCATCCTAGGAAGTGTTAGTCGAACCCTTCTCAACCCGTTCACCGCATACTCATCGCATCTTCCATTTTATCAACTTTTTTTCGAAACTCCGCCGCATTTGTTTATTTTTATTACCGCAAACAACAATCCAAATAACTATTTGATTATTTGGTTACCGCAAGGTTTTCTTGAAAATTACCACCGCAAACTATTTTTCCAAGTCCCAGAGTTCGACCCTGGACTTACCAGGAAACTCAATGGAGTTTATATTTGGATTCCACTGAGAAAGCTTGTTGCTCAATGTATTTCCATCACCGCATTTCATCCATATTTTCACCTCATAAAATAACGCATCAATTTATGCCATGCTTACCAATTCGTAATCAAAATCGGTATAATCATAATGAGATTCCATTAATGGATCAATTGTAAAGGGTCTTAATCACAAATGTAATTGGATTTCTTTTAACCACATTTACTTAAGCATTCTGCAAACATAATTTGATTACTATTGAGGTTGTCTAATTTGCATTGTTTGGTACTATTGTCTTCTTAATGTTACTGTGTATGGTCAATCGATAATGATATATATAACAGTAGCAATAACTGTGACAAATTCATAAGCCTCCTATTATAACAATAGTAGTATTTGTAGTGGTATCTATTTGTGGGTCCCACATAATTTTCAATTGCAATTAAATTGATCGCCCGCAACTTCACAATCGAATTGTGTTTGTTGGTTAAGAATTTGGTTGTGGACCCTACATTTCATTACAATTACATGACAAAGTAAACAACAATAAATGTAATCAAATAGAGCCTACTTTTTCATATTATCATTGACGAATTTCGTTCTAGAGAAATAACACGTGGTTTTAGTTCTTAAGCTTTGACTTTGGTTTCAATTTAGTCATTAGATTTCAAAATGTTACAATTATTCTCTCGAAATTTGAGTTTTATTTTAATTTGGTCTATAAATTATATATTTACATTTTTAATCTCAATTTTTTACTTGGTACTCATTTTCTATCTTTAGTATTAATGTTTGTTAATTAATTCAAAATAATATAATTAATTAAGTTTTACTGTTTTTCATCATTATTAAAAATAAATTTAAAATTTTCTTTCATATATATTATTTTAAATTAATTGATATATATTGACATCAATGACTAAAAGTGAACGTTTGTGTAAAATCTGAGATGAATAGTATAAAATTTTGAAACTTATGGACCAAATTGAAATAAAATTCAAGTTTCAAGAGTAAAACTGTAACATTTTAAAATTTATAAACTAAATTAAAGCTAAACTCAAAATTTATAGATCAAATTTATAAAATTTTGAAACTTAAACAAAAACTTTTCCACTTCGAACATTTTACTTTAATATGTAGAGAGAGGACTCTTCCTCCCTCGTTGTAAAGAGAGTGGAGGATTTTTTCCCCCTTATAAATCTATTCATTTTAAATGCTTAAGGTTTGAATCTTGTGTTTGGTATTACATGAATTTTAGAGTGATTTCTATTTTGATCTTTATTTGACCCTATCTTTTTTAAATTTATTCCATTTTAGTACATCTTCCTTTAAATTTTCTATACACGTAATTTATATCTATATCTATACTATATATAAAAGTTATTATACCGATAAACTTTTATCTCTCCATTAAGTCCTTGGGTTTAGTTTTGTTTTTCAATTCACTTTTTGGTTTTATTATAAATTTGTTTCTAATTTCTTTTATATATATATATTATAACGATAAGTTTGATCTT
>NC_052359.1:66941018-66986158 GCF_009727055.1 Benincasa hispida
TATTAAAATGATTAAATATTTGTCGACTTGAGGTTCGATTTCCCACTCCACACTTTAATTACAATACTTCTTAAAAAAAATACATATAATCCGTGAAGAAAAGAAAACGATTCTCTTATCCCTCCACCCACTTTTATCCCTTCACCCATTTTAATTTAAATATTTGAGAGGTTTCATGTAATTAATTATATGATCCAATAAAAAAAAACAAACAAACAAACGATTCTCATCCCTCCATCCATTTTAATTGATAAATACAAAATAATTTAAATTTTAAATATTTGAGACGTTTCGTTATTTTTTGTGATGTGGAGAAGTTTAATTGTTTTTTTTTTTAATATTTCGTGTTTCTAGATATGTGTTTAGTAGCAAATTCATAAATTAAATTTCAATTTAAACAAATTTTCAAAATGAATTAAAAATATATTTAGTTACTTACTAAATACTAGGTTCAATATAAACCATTACTAATTAATTTAGGAACTTTTTTTTTTCTGTATAATTATTATTTTGTAATATCATATCATATATACCTATTTTAGATTTAAGGATATATCTATTTTAAATTTAACAATAATATTTGAGTTTATAACATGAAATAGTATAATTGTCATCTAAAATTGGCTTGTGTTTTATGTATGCTCAACGCTTTTGTTTCATTTTTTTTATATATATTATCAACACTTTTATTTTATCTTTGCTTAATCCTCTTTTTTTTATCAAACATAATTTGTGAAAAGTTTTTATTCTCATTGTGACCTATAATTTCTTTAATTTCATTTATAGATTCTTTGAGATATATTAATAAAAATACGTATTGATATAATATATTTGACACTAAAATAATTTTTTAAAAAAATTAAGTTAGTTTGTTATATGGTAAATAATGATTGGACAATTTAATGAGAGATAAGTACATCCATCTAATTATTTTTTATACATTTAAATAACGTAACTTTTTTCTAAATGTAATAATTTATCACATGACAAATTATAATTATATAATTTGGTAGAATGTAAAAAGATAAGTTCAATTTTATTATGTATTTTAATTATTTTGATTTTATTTGATCAATAATGATAAACGCAATAAAATTTAACATTTTGTTTTGCACTTTACAAAATTTAATATATGTAGTATGAATTTTACTTTAAATTTATTTTTCTTATAAAATATGTTTGTGTCTAAACGTCTACCTTCTATGTAATAAAATTCTAAAAATAATTAAAACTATTTTTAAAATTCTCAAATTAAAATTATGATATTCCACGTGCTACTAAAAATTGGTCACAACTTCTCAAGCATTTATGATATAAACCCTTTTTTTTTTTTTTTTTCGATAAAAAGGGTTTAAAATACACTTTGAAAATGTCTCATAAGATATTTTGAGTGGTTATCAAACACTTCAATTGTTTTTTTTCAAAATAACTTATTTTCAAATTTAATCACTTGAAAAGTTAAACCTACCACACCTATAATGTTATAAGAGAAATAATTAACGTGTAAACTTATCAACATGAACATAACTCAATTAACATAAAACATGTGTGGTCTACAAGATCAAATGTTCAAATCTCTCACTCAGCAAATGGTTGAGATCCTGCTTGATAATCATTTAGATTTTAAAAATTAAGCTTATAAACGTCATTTCCACCTCTACATTTCTTGTTATGTTATCTAACTTTTAACAATATTTTCAAGAACCAAATCAAAATTTGAAAATTAAAAATGTAGGTTTTAAAAAAAAAATTGTATTTTTTAAATTTAATCAAGAATTCAACTATTTTACTTAAAAAAACGTGTTTAAAAACTCTTTCGCTTAAAAGACACTAATACCTTGGCCCAAATTAGAACATTTTCTTTCAACGTCCAAGCTAAAATAGTATCTCTCACAAACATGAAGCTCAAAAGTGGGAAGTTGAAAGTTTAATTCCACATACACACTTTGTTCTAATAATTTTTTTTGTTTTTTTAACAAACAAAAAACAAAAAGAAACTACCAACCGTTAAAAATAAAATTAAAGGAAAAAAAAAAAAGAGTACTAGAATATAAACCGGATAAATGAGATGGATATTGTAATTTTAATTAAAAAAAAAAATAGCAAAAACATGTTATTTGAAAACTATTTAGGCAAATAGAGTAAAATTTGTGTCATTTGTTAGAATTCATCGGTTGAGATTACGAATTTGTTCTCCTCAAGGCAAAAAATTAAGGTGATTTTTACTGATCATTTGGTTTTTGTTTTAAAAATTAAGTCTACTTCATCCACATTTTTTATAATGATTTGTATATTTTACAATTGTTGAATTTTTAGCCAAATTTCAAAAACAAAAACCTATTGAGAGCTATTTTTTTAGTTCTCAAATTTTGGGTCAATTTTTTAAATAAATAGTGAAAATTAGATAACAAATGAAGAAATTTAGATGTGAAAGTAGTATCATAGACTTAATTTTTAAATCCCTACAAAGTTGTTACGGGATGTCCAGATGATGTTTATGTACACATCTGGGAGGTCAATTCAGGCGCACCGGCGAATTCTTTGAGTTGTTGGTTCAGTGACTATAAAGAAGGCAGCACGACATTATCCTCAATGGCTGCTGATGGGTGTAGAATTGTCACTGCCTCTTATGATGGTGATATTGGAATTATACGTTGTATAGATTATATCAATGCTCTTCGTCCTATCATTAAACACAACGAGGTTGTCTCAAAATTTTGGGATTCACACTGCTACAGTGATAGCGATGATTCAGATCTTTAATACATGTCATCAGTGAGTTGCGAGGGTTTCGTTTTCTCTTAGTTCCTACCGTTATTTAAAGCCGTAACTTCTCTTTACGTAGGTTTTAGAAGGAATGAGTTTTTTTGTTGTTGTGGTGGTGGTGGTTTGTGTGGATTGTAGATAGTATAGTGGGATATACAACTATTGAAGGAATTAAAGTGAATTTGAGATGGCAGATTCTTTCCCCTTGCAGTGATAGTTGAAACTAAAGTAATTCCTATCCCAGAGCTTACCATTTTATGGGAAACAAAGTTCATTGATAGTATGCAATTTACAAAAGGGAGAAATCACAAGTTACAGAAGAAAAAATTTCCCCATATTGGATAATAGAGAGCTTAAGCTATACTCGTTGAAAGGAAAAGCATGTTTATACCAATGTAGATCATGCAAAAGAATGTAATCAATTAGGACTTCATGGAGTCTTTCTTTGTCTTGAGAAATGTTTCAATTTCTTTCTCATCAGATAGAACAAAAAGGCCTTGTTTATGTTTAACCACAGAAGAAGCTGTTTGGCCTCCTTGAAAGGGTGATGTCTAAACACAAGTTTAATAATGATTTTCTTTTGCCTATTTTGGGGATATTTTTCAAAATTAAGCCTTAGTTTGTGGGTTGGGTTCACCTAATAGCTAATAAGAATCTAGCTCAGAGGGAATAATAGGTTTAAGTACTCATGATTATTATATTGTGAGAAGATGTGCACAAACTAGCTCAAATACTCATGATTATTATATTAAAAAAATGTATACTTTTATATATAAATAAAATAATGAAAAAGCTACATTCTAGTTCTTAAGTTTTGAGTATAATATCACAAAGAGTCATCTGTTTCATGGTACACGGAAGATTGTTTGGTTGGCTATTATTTGCGTCTTTCTCTAGATTTTATGCGGTGAGCATAATAAACATCTTTTCTGAGATTCATTTTCTAGTTTTGATAGTTTCATGGATCTAGTTGGGGTCTCCTCTTATTTCATTTATTGACTAAAATGTTTCTTTTCTAAAAAAAAATAAAAATAATAGAAAAGAGTATTTGAGTATAGTATCTATTTGATCCATAGGTTTCAAAATGTCACATTTTTACCCTTGAATTTTGAGTTTACTTTTCATTTGGCCTAGATTTCAGTTTTACTCTTGATTAACTAATACTTGCTTTTGGTCTTTGGTGTAAACTTTCCACTATTTAATTTAAAATAATTATGATGTTGATTTTTGAAATAATTCTAACGCCGAGTAAAAATTAGCGGTCAAATCATCATAGATCAATGACCAAATTTTAAGTCCAATTGACATACGAGTGTGTTAGTAACCACGAGGTATGTGGTTCTATTCCTGATAGTAAACAAAAAAAATAAATAATACAAATTATTGAAAAGTAATTTAATTATAAGTAATTCAATTTTTAATTGACTAATAGAAAATTAACGTTAAGGACTAGAAGTGGACATAATACAAACTCAAGCATAAAAATGTAAAACTCAAAGTCTATAACTAGATGAAAACTAAACTCAAAACTAAGTATAAAAAATGTATAATTTTGAAACATAGTTAACAAATAGAAACCAACCTCAAAACTAAGTACAAGCATAATATTTTAAAATTTATAGACCAAATAGAAACCATATACAAAACTTAGGGACAAAAAAATATTTCTTTAAAATAACTCTTCTAACAAAACATTAACATAACTATGTTCTTCACTACTCAAATGTTTTAAGTATAAATTAGTCATCTTAGTAATTGGTGAAAGGTTAAAGAAGATCAAATCAAACATGTTATTTGTAGATATCGTTTGTTCTAATAACATAGAAAGTATAATGTCAAATTAGTGGAAAAAAGATAAATTTAAGTCATTCAGAAATACAATTAATATAACCATTAAATTTATGTTACTCTTAATACTCTCTTTTAGACCATGAACTATTAATTGTATTAATTCAAACCTAAACTTTTATTTATATATAATTATACGTTTTATACAAAAATTTTCTAAACGAAACATAATGGAGAGAGTAAATTTGATATATTCACGAAATTAAATTGTTTAAATAAATACATTTATTAATTTAGAATTTAAATGGATACAATCTCTAAAATACTTTGGGATATAAATTGATATTTTGCAAATTTATTTTCATTTTATATTATAATTATAAAATTTTAATTTAAAAATTATAATTTAGTTACCAGAATAATACTTTATTTACATTAAAAATTTGAAATTTCAGTTTTCTTTTTTAATTTACAAACACATAAATATCAAGTCAACCATCTTATGACTTTTATTTTGTAGTTAGTAAAAAATCTGTTTATAACTCCAAATTGAAGGGTTATATCGATTAAAATCTGTGATAACTACGTCTGTAAATTTTTTGTGATAATTATATCAATTTAAACTATAAATTTTTGGAATTGAATTAAATTAGACCATTTTATAATTATTTGTAATTATTTTTATTTAATTCTATTTAAAATCAACTCAAAATTATATAAATAAATTAAAAATTAAAATTTTAGATAAATATCAATTTATACCCTAAACTTTAGGGTTGTAGCAATAATAACTCTGAATTAATAATTATATCAATTTACACCCTAAACTTTTATTTATAAATGTTAATTGATTCATTTATAAATATTTATATGTTTAATTGATACAATTATATATTTTATACGAGCCAAGATTTTTTCAAATGGAATGTGTAAATTGATACATTAACAAAAGCTCAATTCTTAGTTTAGAGTCTAAATTAATACCATCATAAAGTTCAAGAATACAAATTGATATCTTCCTAAAATACTAAGGTAAAAAAGATGAATATAATAATAACTCTGAATTAATATATATATATATATATAAATCTATTAGTTGTATTACAAAAATCATTAGTTGCAGGTTTATACCCAAAAAAAAAATGTTAAACCCTACTAACATTACATAAATATCCCCAACAATCAAAATTGGACGATTTGAAATGCATCCATCTTTCTGCACCTCTTATCACCACTCACATAAAATAATATTAAAATAATTTTTAAAAAATAAAATTTACTATGATAAATTATAATCGGACAATTTGATGAGATGTAAAATATAGGTGCTACCCGGATGCACTAAGTATTTTTCATCAAAATTGTATGAGTATTATAAATATCATAAAAATAGATGTCCAATGCTTAATTTACTAAAAGTCATGTGTCATTTTTCATATTGTCCATGTGTCTTGTGATAATTCATGTTTGGTGTCCATGTAAGTCTGCATCCTACTAGCTACTTTGCCTATAAATAATGGCATTTGGTGGATTTCAATATAATGCACATTGGTTAAAAATCTACTTCAAAATTCTATTAATTTTTATATCCAATTTTATAATTTTAGTTATTTTATTTTAGATTATATTTTATATATTCATTATTATTATTATATAAATATATCAATATATTGTATTTTCTCCATATCCGTGTTTCCATCGTGCTCCTCAATTTCATAACACGTTATCAGTACGAGCTCCTATCATTTTCTCAACTAAAGGTAGGTCTTAAAGGTATGTCGGTTTTTTTCTCTTCGTTATAATTAATAAATTTAATGTTATTTTGCATATTCAATATCTATTAAATTTCTAACATAAGTACAATATTTTATGATAGTGTCATCATGACAAATCTCACAAAATTAGAATTCGTCGTCCTTGATATTAACGATAATAATAATAATTATTTGTCATGGGTACTTGATGCCGAAATCCACCTAAATGCTATGAATTTTAGGGAAACTATTAAAAAAGAAAATATGACATCCAGTTAGGACAAAGCAAAAGCTATGATTTTCCTTTCTCATCATCTCCACGAGGGATTAAAATGAAGTATCTTACAATAAAAGATCTACATTACTTGACACTTGTAGTTTTTAATTACTTGACGTTTCTTTGGAAAAAAAAAAGGTCAAGTAATAACCTTTTAGAAAAAAAAATGTTGAGCCTAATGGTTAAAAAAGCGGAGATTGATAGAATGTTTCAGATATTTTCATGCGAATCATTACTTGACACATTTTTCGTATTGTGTCAAGTAATATAAGGTTTTATTTGACACGTTTTTCGTGTCAAGTATAAGAAATTCTTACCTAACACATTTTTCGTATCAAGTAAATTATAAAAAAAAAAAAAAAAAAAAAACAATTAACTTATTATTTTAAACAAGTAAAAGGGTTAAATCCTAGATTAAAACCCCCTTCCTCATTTTCTCTCTCGCACCCCCCCCCCTCCCCGAGAAACCCTATCTTCGCAGCACCCCACTAGCCCCAGCTGCTCCTCCAGCGTCTAGTCAAAGTTGTCCATCGCCGTTGAGCCTAGTCGTTTGCATGACCAGACGTCGCCGCTCGTCTCCTTCGCCCAAGCTGGAAGGAGCATTCGCATTGACTAGATGTTGTTGTTCGCGCCCCAGCCACCGCGACACCGCCGCACGTCGTTTGGAGTCGCCCAGCCTTGCGCGAGATGCCGTTTTCTGTACAATCGTACTGCCCCTATTCTAGATCCAATCAGTCCTCCATTGGATCCACTGTTTCAACCTCAACCATCGTCGTTCCTTGGGATTTTCACCGGATCGTGGAGTTGGGTGAAATTTTGTGTAAGTTGGTTCCTCTTGGTTATGTTAGTGGGTTCTTGTTAATTTGTTATACCCATTGGTCTGGCATGGGTTTCATATTTGGTTGGGTTTTAGATTTGGGTTGAGGCCCTTCAAATTGGCTTGTATCTGCATTGAATTTCGTGTTGAGGCTCGAGTGAAGCATCGATTTGAGTAAATACTTTGGGTAAGTTTGTTTTTCATGAATCTGAGGACTTGTTAGTCTAGGAGTTAGCCATGAAGAATTGTAGCATCTTCTGTAATCATTTGCTTATTTGAATGTTTGAAGATGAGATTGATTTTGAAGTATTGGAAGGAGTTGAGTTGCTGTCCAATAGGTTTGATACCGATCTTGGTAAGGTTTTGGTAAGTTTGGAGGTTAGTATTAAAATTTCTTTGTTACCCGTTGAATTGGCCTAATAATTGAGTTATTTTTATTTTTTTATATTCAATTCAAAGATTTTAAGGGATGAGAGCCACTGTCTAGCAAAGTTAATGATGTTTGGAAGTTTTGATAGTTATTAAGGCCTTGAAACTCTTTTGGAATGATTACATAATTGCTAGAATTTGGGTTTGTAATCATTATTATTGAACTTTTCGTAGGTCGGATTACTTAGTTGTGGTGTTGAAGTGGCATTCGAATCAAGCCACACTTTGGGTAATCCATTTGGAGTTAATTGGTTATTTTGGTGAATGAGATTTGAAAGAAATTTTTTATTGCTTGTAGATAAGATTGGGATTCCAATATTCTCTCCTACTCATTGATTCTTGTATTAGTTTTCTATTAAAGATATACTTTGATTGCCTTTATAGAGGATTACAACTGTGTCAAGTCGTTTTTGCTTGAAAGTTGTGAAAGTTGGAGGAAAGGTATCTGCATTATTCTATTTTAAATTTTAGCATATGCTTGGTTTGTTGATATCTTTTTCCTCTTTATTATATTTTCTCAAATCTCTCACATCTTCCTCCTTTTTGCAGCGAAAGGTAATGCTTCCTCCTGAGGCTGGATATGGTCAAAAGAGAATGAATGAAATCCTAGAAGTCCCTAACTTGAAGTTGTAGATATTTTTAAGTTTCGAGTATGATATTTTTCCATTGCATAAAGTAAGCCAATCATGTACCTTTTTTCTTATGCGTGAATTTTTGTCATTGTTGTATCTTAACACTTATTTCTATATTTTGAAATTTGATGTTATCGCCATTTATTCTATTTTGTAGGTTGACTTGCTTAAACATGGCTTGCCTAACCCTTAGTTCTCGATCTTTAGACTTCAAAGCTCAATGTATATATTAAATAATGTACTTTGTTGAGAGGTTACTTGTTAAAAAATTTGTCACTTTTGTGTTTGTTGAAAGTTGAGTTTTGTATACAAAAGCAATTTTTAGTGAATATATTGAGTTGATAGATCTTAAATGTATAATGTTTATTTAGTTGATATAATTGTATTGTTGGAATACAAGGCAAAAAATGAGAATATCAATTGGGGCATTTAATTTGAAAAAAAAAGAAAAAAAAAAAGACATATACTTGACAAATAAAAAACATCAAGAGTTATCATATATGATACATAATCAATGTCAAAAATCAATAAACTTGACATACGCCAATGTCAAGTGTATTATCTTTTTTGACACGAAAAAATGTATCAAGAAACATTTGTCTTGACGTTTTTTCAAAGTCAAGTTATCACATTATACTTGACAGTCGAATACTCGACGCTTTTATAAGCGTCAAGTATACCCTTTACTTGACATTGGAAAAATGTCACGTAATCCAATTTCTGTAGTAGTGGTGGTCGAGGTTGTGGTCATGATTGTGGTCGAGATTATGACCATGGTAGAGGAAGAAATAATTATTATTTTTGTGGGGATCGTTTTAATCATTTAAATTTTAAAAGAACCACACAAAATGATGATTACAAAGGAAAAGCTCCACAAGATAAAATTTCAAAGAGTGTTGAAAATAAATGCCAATGTGGAATGATTGGTCACATACCTGTGACCTCTATCAAGCCTCCCTGAAGGAAAAAGAGAAAAATGTGAAAGCAAATTTTGCATATCAGGATAATGACATATTTGATCCATCCCATCTGATAAATTTGGATGTGGCGGACTTCTTTGAATCTTCTTAAGAGAAGATTAACACAATTGGTGGAACATCCAGTGTTTCTTTTGACTTTGAGAATATTTAGACTTAATGTTGTTGTTTTCTTTTATCTATCTTCATTTTTTTTTTTAGTAAACACTACAAGAAATAATGGATACAATAGTTAAAGAAAAAGACTATAAAAGACTTTTTATAGCCTTTTTCGAAAGTCCTGACAACCCATATTATTAAAAATCTTAGACTTTTTGTAGTCTTTTTGGTTGTGCGATATATGTTTCAATTGCTCCACCACAACACATAGCTTCTCAAAAGAGGTTAGGAATATATGTGAGAAATTCTTATAAATAGAAAAATCTAAAAAATATTTATATTTTATAGTAAAAAGTTACAAAAGTGCTTATACTTTTGGAACTTCTTTTGTAACTTTTTGCTATAAAGTATAAATATTTTTAAATATTTTTATATTAAAAAGGACCCTAATATATGTTGGATATGATTCCCCATCATTCATCAATTATTAAATATCTTGAACCTCTGACGGGTGATGTATTTACTGCACGATTGGTTGATTGTCATTTTAATGAGACAAAATTTCTAACATTAGGGGGAGGAATTAAGAAATTTCATGAAATACATCATTATTATCTCATTTAGATCCCCGTACATATCAATGTGAACTTGAAGTTCAAAAAATAATTCATTTGTAAAATATAGCAAATCAATTACCATATGCATTTAGAGATACAAAGGTAATAACTAAGTCACATATGTTAGCTGCAAATATTCCATAAAAAATTGATATCCCAACACAATAAGTTGTCGCTAATGAGTCTGGAACAGGCCAGAAGCGTGGTAGACCAGTGGGTTCTAAAGATAAAAATCCTCGAAAACGAAAAATAATTAATAGTAAAAAAGACTTGGTTGAGGATGTAAATACCCATGAAGAAATCCTTGACATGACTAGTGAGGAAAAATACCTAAAGATAATGAGATTTTAATAAACTATGTCATGATAGGAAAAAGATGAAATCGAACTGATATAGTTATTAACAACATTTTTGTATATAATGTTGCTCTTGATATTATATCTGAAAATAGGGATCTTGAACCAAAATATATTGAAGAATTTCAACATAGAAAAAGTTGGCTTCAGTGGAAAGAAGCAATCGATGCAGAATTAAACTCTCAAACGGTAGGTTTTTGGACCAATAGTCTGGATACCAGAAGGTGTCAAACTTGTGGGATACAAATGGATATTTGTGAGAAAAAAAAATTGAAAGTAATGAGGTCACAAGATACAAAGCAAGAGTAGTTGCACAAGGTTTTTCACAAAGACGTGGTATTGATTATAAGGAGACATTCTCCAGTGGTGGATGCAATTATACTAAGATATTTAATTAGTTGACTATGTATAAAAGTTTGGATATGCACTTATGATGTAGTCACAACATATCTATATGGATCTCTTGATAATGATATTTATATGAGAATCCCAAAAGGATTTATGGTACCTGAAACATCGTACAATCGCCTGAGTAGATATTTATTGAAAAAATGATATCAAAATAACCAATATCTGTATATGTTGATGATTGAATATAATTGGAACTCCTGAAGACCAGATAAGTACAATTGGTGCACTTATGTATCTTGCTAATAATACAAGACCAAATATTATATTTTTAGTAAATTTCTTAGCAAGATATAATTGTTTTCCAACAAAAGAGACATTGGAACAAAATTAAGCATATACTCCATTATCTCCGAGTAATAGTCGATATGAGTTTGTTTTATTTAAATATATCCAATTTTAATTTAGTTGATTATGCAAATTCTAGATATTTATCTGATCCACACAAAGATCTCAAACAAGTTATCTGTTCACATGTGGATGAATTGCGATATCATGACACTTCTAATAAAAAATTTCTAACAATATTATACGAAGACAACACTGTTTGCATAACCCAAATCAAAGAAGAATATATTAAAGGAGATAGAACAAAACATATTTTATCGAAGCTTTTCTACACTCATGATCATGAAGAAAATGGTGACATACTGTTACTTATTTACAAATGCATTGTCAATCGCAACTTTAAAAAATTAGTATACAACATTGGAATACAATGACTTAGAGATTTTAAATGATGTTATCGTGAGGGGGAGAATATATTGTATCCTTTTAGGAGTATGTATTATATGAAATATATACTTTTTTTCCTTCACGGTTTTTCATATTTAATATATATATGGACATCTAAAAAAGAGTATTATAAATATCATAAAAATAGATGTCTAATGCTTAGTGTTATAAAAATCATGTCATGTTTGGTATCCATGTAAGTCCACATACTACTCGTCACTTTGTCGATAAATAGTTACAATTGGTGGATCTTAATATAATACACTGAGAAATCCACTTCAAAATTTTATTAATTTTCATATCAAATTTTAATTTTAATTATTTATGATTTTAATTATTTTATTTTAGATTATATTTTATATATTTAATATTGTACATAAATACATTATTATATTATATTTTCTCCATATCCATATTTACAACGGTAGACTTCCCTTTGACATGTTCAATTTTTTGCTTTTGAGGAGAGAGAATCCGTATTCTCAACAGACTGAATTCTAGAAAAGACAAAAAAAATTAACTATATATCTAAATAGTTTTCAAATGTCAAATTTTTTGCTAATTTTTTATTGAAACCACAATATTCATCACATTTATCCTATCTAAACCACCGGCCACCTTATACTTTAATTATTAAAGATACATTAATATAACTAAGCAAATATCAAAACAATAATTATTTATGCTTTCACAATTACCACCAAACAATCCACTACTTAATGTCACATGTAATCATTACACAATTGGCACAATTAGAAGCTGTTTTTTTCTTTCTTTTCTTTTTCAATTGAAGAAATTCAAGACCCCAAAAAAAAAAAAAAAAACATATGAATCATATACTTCGCATCTGTTCTTGGATGGATAAGGAAAAATGACAAAAACAAAGGCAAAGTCAATACTTTCTTACTCCGAGAGTCCCCACATCCATATGTTTGCACGCCTGGTTTTGCTTTTTTCTTTGCATAAAAAGGCAACAACCAACGTTATTCCAAAAACACAAGTTGCTGCCACCAACTCCACCAAATGGCAACAAAGGCAGCTGATGTTACATAAAAGAAAATATCAGATTGATTATAAGATGATATGGTGTAGTGTAAATTTTTAATACCCGACCACATATCTAGTCTGGGAATCCCAGAAATCTTTCGTTTGTTTCAGCATTCTGGCTCGTTCTGCCACCAGTCTCTCCTTCCAGTACTCTTTACACCTGTACACATGTAATATAGACTCTCAATCATTCATAACCAATTTTGATGATATGAAAATTATATATAAGAATGTTAAATTAAATATTGAGTGATTCAAATTATGTCTCGGAGTGATTTGAACAGGACAAAAGTAGTTTTGAAATATTGAGTTAGTGAGTTATATTTGGATTTGCATTTCGTTTAAATTTTGAGACTTGTGCCCTTAGACGAGTCCCTATCATGTGTTAAAACTGTTGATGAAATGTTTTTTTAAAAAAAACTTAAAAAACAACCCAGAAAAAGAAAACAAAAGATTCTATTGTTTCTTTCTCTCCGAAGCCCCCAGACAATAGAACACATCCTAACTCAAGAACTGTTGAATGTTTTAAGTCAGCATTTTGAGGATATTAGTATTAATTAATTAAAAGCATAATGATGCAATTGATAATTTTTAAGTTCTAGAGAGACGAAGTGATGGGAAGGAAAGAGGTTCTGAATTTTCAGACCTTCTTTTCAATAGCATATCCAGTTCCACCATGTGCAATGCTTTAGGATATACCCCAGCCTGCATTAGAAACAAATAACAGTCAAGAGTGCAAGATCGTGCTGTCATATGAGATTGACACTATAACTAAATTCTTCTGCTCAAGAGAACTTGTAGTTTTTCATAAAGCAGAACATCTCACCACATAAATGTTATGTTGATCGGAACTAGAACGTTCGAAAGAGATGAACTTTCTTAAACCATATCTAAGAAAAGAAAGGGAAACAAAATGGGAAAAAAGTAGTGTATTGTCCTTCCAAACATTGGAAACATTTCATTACAAGAAAACAAACTCTTAAACACCGAAGAAACACGGAAGTCAGTAGCAGATAAACTATAAGCGTCAGATGAAGTTCCTGCTAAGAGGTAACAGCAACATTTTTAAGCAAACAGCACAGAACAAATTGTTATTTCTTGGTTTTAACAGCAACATTTTTAAACAAACTCTTCCTTCCTATACTTCTCTTTTCCTTATGAGTATGCAAGTGTTGGGGAAAACAGCAGAAGGACGTCGAAAAATGGCCATGTAAATAGCATGATGGTTAAACATTCTCATAAAAATAGAAACAGATGACGAATTCTCATTGGAAAAAATAACAGAAATATAACCAGTGAGCAAAAGCACATAGCAAGATTTTAAAAAGCAAATTAGCATTGTAGACACGTTTAAGCCAGGAAGAGTTCAAGAACATAGTTTTGAGGCTGTGAAGATACACTAAGTCAAAAAAGAACAATGGCGATATTTCCACTTGTCAAGTATCCCAAAGGTATTACTGCATCAATTTGATCCATGACATGACATTTAATTTTTCTCCCGGGTTCGTCTTTTTCTCAAACTTTTCAAATCATAACAGCTCATGGAAAATAATCTAAATGCTTCAAATACTAAACACGAACCTCTCTACAAACCGGGCACTTGACCCTGGCTGGCAGCCTTCGGTCCATTACCCTCATCCTGGCAGCTAAACAAACACATGATTTGCAGAAGAATGCCCACAACCCAAAGCATATGGTCAAATAATGTTTCCTGTAACATCAATATAATTCAAAGTCTTATCAAAATAACTAAAATACTGTCATCCCTTTGGATTGCAACCAAGAGCAGAAAATTTACCAAGCATATAGGGCAAGTAAGATCATATTCCAACTTTATAAGAATCTGGAAGCATCAATGTCATTGTCGGTGCCACATCGACAATCACAGAAAAATGAGTGGAGAATCCTGAAGGATAATCTCCACCATCGGCTCCTTTAAAATTCAAACAAAAAGCACCCAATTCAATAAGCCAAGGGGATTGCAAAAGCTCCATATGTTCAGCTCGCATTTTCAACTTAAAGTTCTTTCCGTTTACAGAGCTATGTACCTATAGTCGATTATTTAAAACACACAAAAATTATGTTCTTAAATTGAAACAAACAAACAAACTCGAATGACAAATCCACAAATTTTCAAAATATTATTTAGACCAAAACTTACCTTATCATATTTCTTAAGAATCTTTCGGATAGCAATAGCATTCATTGTAACATATTCAATCAACATGCGGCCTTCTTGTATCAACGTGGTTTGATCAGTTTTAAAGCAATGAACCAATCGCGTCATGTATCTCTCAATTCCGCCAGCAACATGAAGATGAAGAAGATGTCTAACTCTTGTACTGAAACACCCCGCAATATCCGAGGCTTCCCTCATCAACTCCGAGAAGAACAACTGATCACACACTGCAAAGTGAAATATTCAATCAATTTCAATGTTCAACGATCAAAGACAAAACCAGCTAAAAACTCAAAAGAAAACGATGTATTAACAATCTTACATGGGCAAGATTTCCATTCACATTCATTTGTGCAAGAATCATTAAGTCTACAAGTCCGACAGCTCTTAAGAACCTTCTTCAACCGCTTATACTCAACATGCGAACATTTGTCCAAGAACCATTCACGATCTCCGTGTAAATACTCCATAAACGTTTCTCCGAATTTCATCTTTAACCTTATCAATAATGACAAAAAAAAAACCCTAAAACACCTGAAATTTCAATGGAATATTCAGAGACGCATGCGATAAAAACGGAAATTGGGCAAAAACAACACCACCATTGCAGATTTCAATAAAAGTTACCTCAAAGTGGAAGGAGATGAAGCGAATCCAAACAAAGAAAAAACTGACTGTTCGGCTATTATTTTAAGCGATTTCTTGAATTTTTTCTCGTCAACCAAACGGTCGATGGGAAAGATAAGAAGAGGAATCCGGGAAAATCGGAAGAAGAAACGAAAATCTTAGAGAGAAAAAGGAAGGAAGGATGAAACTGTGGCATAGAAAACGAAAATTGGTTTGAAAACAAAGAACGATACCGCGACTTTCGGGCAACTTCAGCGGTTGGCGTGGCTGCAAATGGCGGCTGGTTGCATGCAGAGTGGGGGTTCTATGTATGTATTGTTATATATCGTGTTTTCCTCGGTGGGAGGTTGATGAAAATTCAATTCAAACCCTTAAAAAAAACCACTTTTAAGTCCATCAAACTTTTATTAATAATCATTTGGTCTCTAAATTTTTTCTATATTTTTAAATTTATAACGATTTAGTTTCTAAATTTTAATAAATAATATTTTGATCCCTAACGAAATTTTTTATGTAGGTAGGTCCTTAAGTTGATCAAAAATTAATTGTTTTATAAACTATAAAGATTATGACGTTGCAGTCTCTAAATTTTAATAAATAATATTTTGATCCCTAACAAAAAAAATTTATGTAGGTAGGTCCTTAAGTTGATCAGAAATTAATTGTCTTTATAAACTATAAAGATTAGGACGTTGCATAATAAAATTTAATACTTAATTTCAAAGGAATTTTTCATAATAAAAATTAAATTATTATATTTTTCAAAATATATGTACTCATTTTTTATTTATTAAATTTTAGAGATTAAATTGTTACAAATTTGAAAGTACAGAGACTAAATCGTCACAATGTAAAGTTTATAAACTAAATTCTTACTTTATAAAAGTTTTGAAGTCCAAAAGTAATTTTTTTAAAAAATAATAATAATAATATTTTTTTATCCTAAAAATAAAATAAGTTTTTTCTGTTTGTTAAAGTCAAATTACCACTTTTTGTCCATTTACTTTACTAGTGGTATTTGCTTTGTGCTTTTGAAATAGAATTGATTCGAAATATTTGAATTTATTTTTATGTTTGATGTTTTTAAAATTTAGGTTGTATTCTCACAAATATTCTATTATGATTTTTACCAATCTAAAAAAAATCGTTGTCTAAAGATTTTTTGACCAGGAATTTTTTTTTTTTAAGTTTTTAAAAATGGACTTGCGTAAGTAGAAAGTGAATGATAAACATTCAAATCGATAGTCATAAATGGAAACTCTAAAAATAGTATTTATTAACTTAATTTTTGAAATCGAATAATTATTCATGGTTGGAGTCTACAAGTTTTGAAGTAATTTTAAACATATCATAATCACTTCTAAATTACATATTTAGGAGTGTTTTTAAAACAAGTTAAAACTTTTGTCACGTTCAATTTTTTTTTTTTTTAATGTTACACTTTTAAACGTTTCATCTCATCAAAATTAATTTTAGATTATTAAAAGCAAGTTTTGGAATGATTTTGAATATGATAAAAAATAAATTTGTAACACTTTAGGTCAAGGATTCGAAATTCAGATTTGGTACCTGATGGCCCCAATATTCCTTGCGGTCTGGCGAGACAACCAACACGAGTCCTTTTATGATGCTTTGACCTTGCGGTCTGGCTGGACAACCAACACGAGTCCTTTTATGATGCTTTGCCCTCACTCACAGGAGGTCACCCAACATAAGATTCCTCCAAGCTAAACACGTTTAATTTTGGAGTTTCTACAATTGAGCTACCAAAAAGAAATGTGCACATTATTAGTATATGTATTGACTTTCAATTCTTTTAAGCATTTCTTAACCATACTTTCATATTTCCAGGATTCTCTTTCATATTTTCAGGATCCCTCTCATTCGAGGTGATATCGGTTCTTTCATGTACCCCTCATTCATGAATTCAGGGTATTACAAATTTTAACAATTTTGAAATCACTTCCAAACATGCCCTTAGTTTAGATGTTCTAATTTAAAATTTTTTATTTACAATTCTTAGATTTAAGTTCATGAAAAAAATCACAAAATTTTAGTAAAAATTAGAATTTAATGAATTTCCCCCAATTTTACAATTCTTAAGGGAAATTTCACATAAGATTTTTTTTACCATCAAATTTTCAAATCCTTATTGGAAATCTCAATGATTTTTTCCACGAAGTTTATAATTGAAGTTGAATTTGAAATGTTGTAATAGAAAAAGATAAAATGGAAAATACTTGTGAAAGACAAAATGGTGTTCCAGGGGCCTCCACTCAAAATTTCAAAAATTAGAAAATTAGAAAAAGTAGTTTTTAGAAAATATGTTAGTTTGTAAGGTGAAAACTTGTTAGGTTAAAAATAGCAATTCTCCCAAAATTTTATGTTTTAAAATGCTCTAACGTCTTCCTAAATCAAAAAATATATTTGACTAAAATAAGTTTAAATCCAATTATAAACTTTTTCTCATGTTTGACTAATATCCAATTATAAACTAATATCTTTTTTTCATCCTTCTACAAACTTTTTCTCACCTATTTTTTCTGGAGCTGCCAACAATGGAACCATCACAGGTCCTCCCCTAAATCAACTTCTCAACCAAGTGACATTCCTCAAAATGGATAGGTCGAACTTCTTGCTTTGGCAAAATCTAGTGTGGCCAATTCTAAGAAGCTACAGATTGGAAGGTTATCTAATTGGGGAAACTCCTTACCCAAATCGTTTTATTCAAGTTCCAACCAGTGGTCCATCCGGTGAAAGCTCCAGTGCAGATCCAACCACTGTCTCAGTTTCTGATGTCGAAATGCAGTCAAATCCAGCTTATGATGCCTGGATAACAGTGGATCAACTCTTTTTGGGTTGGCTTTATAACTCAATGAACCAGGAGATAGAAACACAAGTGATGGGTTTTCAAACTTCCAAAGAACTTTGGGAAGCAATCCAAGAGTTGGTTGGAGTCCAATCCAGAATTGAAACAAATTACCTCAAAAGAATGTTTCAGCAAACTCGCAAAGGCGCATTGAAAATAAGTGAGTACCTTGCTATGATGAAATGTTTTGCTGATGGTCTTGCCCTTGCAGGTTCCCCCGTCTCCTCCTCTGATCTGACTTCACAAGTGCTAGCTGGTCTTGATGAAGAGTATAACCCAGTTGTAGTAGCAATCCAAATCAAAGGAACAACACATTGGTCTGATCTGCAATCTGACCTGCTGTCATATGAAAAGGCTTGAGTATCAACTTACTGTCAAGACAGGAATTACCAGAATAACTAATGTCTCACTCTCACTCAGCCCACCCTCAGCCAACATTGTGCATAATCAGTCCAATCCTTCAGCACACACCCCTCGAAACTCTTCTGGATATACACAACAACAAAATTTTAGGGGTGAAGGAGGTTGCAACAAGGGTCGTGGTCATTGGAATAATGCATCCACAACCAGACCAACCTGCCAAACTTGTGGAAAACTTGGGCATACAGCTGATGTTTCCTACTTCAGATACAACAAGGAGTTCTACAACCCCAGATAAACTCACAACCGTATTGAATCTACTCAACTCCCACCAAATCGAAGTCAATAACAGAACACTTCTGTTCTTCTTACTCATTCAGCTGTAGCTTCACCTGAGTCAGTTGCTGACCCCAACTGGTATGTCGACAGTGAGGCGTCCTCACACATCACCAACAATCCAAGCTTCCTCCAATCCTCATCTGCCTACACAGGTAATGACAAAGTAGTGGTTGGAAATGGTAAATCCCTTCCTATATCTCGTTATGGTCATACAAATATACCTACTAGTTCTGGTGTTTTCATACAAATATACCTACTAGTTCTGGTGTTTTGTCATTATTAAATATTCTTTAAGGCCTGCCATAGCTAAAAACCCGGTAAGTGTATCCAAACTTGCCAAAGACAACAATATAGTGGATGAATTTCATGCTGACTTTTGTGTGGTCAAGGACAAGAAGTCGGGAGTACCAATCCTAAAAGGCCGGCTTAAAGATGGGCTATACCAACTGAAGGATGTCAACCAGTCTATAAATAATGCACCATTTTCTTCAAGATTGTCAGATGCTCGCTTGACTGCTCCATCCAAAGAGTTCTCACGTCAGTCTGCTTTTCAAACCAGCAGGATAATAATCACAATGCTTCTCCACAAGCGACTTGGCCATCCATCCCCTAAAGTTTTGTCAAAAGTAATTAGTGGATGTAACTTACAAATTACTGATAATGAGAAGTCTTTTTGTGAAGCTTGTCGATTTAGAAAGTCTCATACCTTACCCTTTTTTTACTCTCTTTCCCATGCAAGCACACCTTTTGAACTAGTGTATACTGATCTATGGGGCCCAGCCCCAATGCTTTCTGCGGATGGATATAGATACTATGTGTTGTTTGTTGATGACTGTAGTCAATTTACTTGGCTATACTCGTTAAAACAAAAAAGTGACACTGCAATTGCCTTTAGACACTTTCAAGCCTTTGTTCTTAATCAATTCAACAAATCCATTCACATGTTGCAAATGGATGGTGGGGGTAAGTACAAAGCAGTGGCACATTTATGTGATCAGGTTGGAATTCAAATAAAGGTCTCCTGCCCCTACACTTCAGCACAAAATGGTCAAATTGAACGTAAACATCGCCATGTTGTTGAAACCGGTCTTACTCTCTTAGCACGGGCTAAGATGCCACTGCACCTATGGTGGTATGCCTTTCAAACTGCTGTTTATCTTATTAACTCTCTCCTATCCTTCAGGGTCACAGTCCCATGGAAGTGTTACTTGGAAGTAAATTAGAACTGCTATATCTAAGAGTCTTTGGGTATGCATGCTATCCTCACCTTCGTCCATACCAGCACCATAAGTTTGCCTTTCATAGCAGCAAATATGTCTATCTTGGCCCTTCCTCAATACACAAAGGTCACAGATGTCTTACTGAGGGTGTGAAGGTCATCATCTCTCGCCATGTCATATTTAATGAAGACGAATTTTCATTCCAAACAGGCTTTGCTAACCTTCAAATCTCTACTCCCACAAATATAGATTTATCAATCTTCACATGGTTCTCTTCACCTCCTGTCCATCCATCCTCTCCACAACCCTCACTTGAAATAAATCCCTTTATCCAACCTCAATCTCCTCACACTTTTCCTACACCAGCCACAAGTTCACCTTCCCCACATCCTAGCCCATTACTGTCTCCCTCAACTACTTCTCAATCCCCTACAGTGTCACCCTTAACAACACCTCTACCCTCCCCTCCACAGTAATCCCTACAACCTACCACTCAACCTCTCATTGGCACTCATCCAATGATCACCAGAGGGAAGACTGGTATTTTCAAACCCAAGGCTTGGGTTGCTGAACGTATTGAAGACCTTACTCAGAGTGAACCAACTTCAGTCTCTCAGGCTCTTACAGCTCCACAGTGGCAAGAAGCTATGAATGAAGAACTTGCTGCACTACAACGTACAAATACCTGGTCACCGGTACCTCCTTCATTTGATCAAACTGTAGTTGGTTGCAAATGGGTCTATCATATTAAACATGATGCTTAAGGCCTTGTTCAACGGTATAAGGCACGTCTTGTTGCCAAAGGGTTTCATCAATACCCTGACTTTGACTATTTTGATACATTCAGTCCTATTGTCAAGAGTTGTGCTTACTTTGGCAGTGTCTCATCACTAGCCACTTCGCCAAATTGACTTCAATAATGTCTTTCTCAACGGCAAGCTGAAAGAAACTGACTACATGTCTCAACCCTTGGGTTTTGAAAGCAAAACTCACCCACATTATGTTTGCAAGCTCAATAGAGCTCTCTATGGTCTCAAGCAGACTCCTCGTGTGTGGAATGATGAGCTCACTAATACAAGACCGGACATTGCCTTCATTGTTAATAAGCTTAGCCAATTTCTCAAAACTCCTACTGATTTCACTGGTCAGATGTCAAATGTGTGCTTAGATATCTTACAGGGACTCCACTTTGGCCTAACCATCAACTGTGATACTTACCTCAATTTAACAGCCTATTCTGATGCAGATTGGGCCTCAAGTATTGATGATCGAAAATCTACAGCTGCTTATTGCCTCTATCTTGGATCGATTCTCATTTCTTGGTCATCTAAGAGACAAATGACAGTGGCCTGCTCCAGTACTGAGTCCGAGTATCGAGCTATTGCTCATGCTGCAACCGAGATCATTTGGGTGAAAAATCTGTTAACCGAGATTGGTTTCTCTCCAAAGCGTATACCTGTTCTCTGGTGTGACAACATGGGTGCAGGTGCCTTAGCTGCCAACCCTGTCTTTCACGCACGAACTAAGCATATTGAAATAGATGTGCACTTCATCCGTGACCTTGTCCTTCAAGATCAATTTTATGTTAGATATGTACCCTCTGCAGAACAATTGGCGGATTGCCTAACTAAGCCTTTACCCCTTAATGCATTTGTCTACCATCAAAACAAGCTCGGACTAAAGGACCTACCCTCTCGCTTGAGGGGGGATGTCAAGGAAGAACAAATTACCTCGTCAACAGATGATAAGGAGCCATGTAGAAGCTGATATGAATGCTCTCGTTGGTGTGTATGCTCTCGCTGATGCTGATGTGTATGCTCTCCTAACAACCTCTACCATATAATTATTCTCTACCAGCTATACAGAAGATTCGTAGTTATTTTTTGTCCTTATTCTAAAACCTAAGTGTATATATCTATACATCTCCACCCTGTATTATATGTAGGGAAAATATTTAATATACGAAACCTAATATACATAAAAGTTAAGAGAAATTACTCTTCCAGATCTTCATCTTCTGCTGCAACTTTTTCTTCTTCAAGCTTAGCTTATACAGCTGTTCGACTTATAAAATAATTTTATTATAAGTAAAAACAACATATTTTTTAAAATCAATAATAAGTTCGAACCGTTTCTGGTTGGTTTGAGTTATTTTAGGTGAACCATGAACCAACTCAACCCATAATTTTTTTTTTCATTTATTTGAACACAATCCAATACAAATAAATCGATAACCCAATCTAAATCGTAAGGATTGAATCGGATTGATTGGGCTTGTCGGGTCATAAGATTTTCTGAACACATTAATACCCTATTGGCTTGCCAAAATTTTCCTTCAATCCTTTTGAGTATTCTCAATATTTTGCTCACCTATTCCACACTTTTTTTTTCAACTTTTAATAATTTAAAATACTAATATGTATTATATATAGTTTTTATCCCAATCATTTTAAAATTTTAATTACGTATTTTATGTCTCAACCTAAACTACATCGTTACTCAAAGTCAATCAAAGACAAAAGAGGTCATTTAGAGCACGTGACCCTTTTAAACTATATTTGTTTTTATATATAAATAAATTTTCTACCTCTAAGTTTTCAAAATAAACCATCGGTTTGTTGGTTAGGGAAGTATAAATAAAAAAAATAGGTAAAATTACAGGGAAAAAAACCTATCCCTAAAGTATGGTGATAATTGTAGTTATACTCCAATTTTCAATTGTAAAATTTAAACTATTGAATAAAAATGAACTCTCAAATTTACGAAATTGTTGAAATTTTAACAATTATATAAGTTCAATTTAAGTTTGATAGCGTAATTACAACTACCACGATGTTTGATGAGTGGTTTTTATAATTTTCTATTAAAAGAATAATAAAAAGATGGAATAACAACACATAATACCTTAATAAAAGCCCTATATTTCAATTATATCAATATTTTCTATTATTTACACAAATGTCTAGGTGGGTTGGATAATTACACAAAAACTATGATTCAATTACCTTTTAGTCCTCAACCTACAATTATACTCTTATGTAGAGAGTTGGAGAGAGAAATTGCATTTATGGTATACTTTTCCATGTTATCTTCAATATTGGAGAGAAAATATGCATTTATTATATTCTATTAATTATTTGAGATTTCTTCTCATTCTCAACTAGAGATAAAAATTGTATTTAATATGATTTTTATTTTTCATTTAATGCATTAAGACGTATCAAACAACTTGTTTTTCTGACGGGTTTTTAGTTATTTTAAATATACATTAGAACATTGTTTTAGATGTTTGCAAATGTTTAACCAATATATGAAATATACTATAGATATAAATCAAAGATTGACTTGATGTTCAACATAAATCCCAGTATATATCATAATTTTTTTTTACATCGTGGTATGTATAATCCCAATAAATTAAAAATTAACAACTCCCTAATATAAGTGTAATTCAAAATTAAACTAACAATTTCAATATGTCATATTATATAAATCACTCAACGTTCAACATAATTCATCGTATATATCAAAAATTCCATTTTTATCATAGTATATATCATAAATTCTATTTAATTAGTCCGAAATTCAAATGAATTTCATTTAAACTTTAAATGTATTTATTATATATTATTAATTAGTTGGGATTTTTTCCCATTTGAAATTAATGTAATTTTATGTCCCCAAGGTTAACTTCAAAATATGTATATATGTATGTCTGTTTGTCTGTCTGTCATTTGTTTATTTGAAAATCTGAAATGTATGATATGTATTGTGATATAAATTGAATTTATGATATATTGTGATATATTCGGGTACATTGAAGTTGTTAAGTTAATTTTGAATTACACTTCGGTTAGGGAATTGTTGTTAAAGTTTGATTTATTGAGATTATATATATTGTGATATAACGATATATACTGAGACTTATGTTAAGCATTGAGTCAATTTTTTATTTACATATTGTGGTATATTTCATAGATTGGTTAAAACATTTGCAAACATCTAAAACAAGGTTTTAAGATATATTTAAAATAACCATTAATTCGTCAAAAAAATCAGTTGTTTGATACGTCAAATGCATTAAATGAAATATAAAATAATATTAAATGTATTTTCTCTCATTAATTGAAAATTGGGAGAACTCTAAAAAAATTAATAAAATATAATAAATACATTTTCCCTCATCAACATTAAAAATATTTCGTAAATATGGAAAAGTATATAATAAATGCAATTCATCTCACAAGGGTTATTTTTGTTCAAAGATAACATTAAATCCCATATTTAGACATTTATGAAAATAAATTTTTAAAAGGGATTAAATCTATAATAATCCCTACAAATATCTTGATTTAGATTAAAGTTCTTTTTTTAACTTGAAAAAAAAAATTGACATGTCACGTGGCTCCCATTCATGTAGCCACGTGGACTCCATCTCCAGTAACGCCGAAGGAAACTCTCTCTTTTGTCTTTTACTAGTTAAAATTGCCCAGTCAATAATTTGTAGAAACGTTAAGTCATTGGACAGTTTTTATTTGGCTTATTATTTATCTTTTTAATCAGTATTTGTCTAAGTTTCTTTCTTTCTTTTTTTCTTGTTTGGTAGATATCAATTTTTTAACCTTTTTTTAGAATAGAAATTAGTGTCGATATATTAAATTACGTTTGAATTAATCATATGAGATAATTGTTTTTCTTACCTGTAGAATCGATTGAAAACTTCTTTCAATTTTTTTCTTCACATTTGGCATTATCAACTAAATTAAGCCTAAGATTTGTTACGTAGAGAAAAGTCAGTGATTGATAAAGTGACACGTGTGAATATAAGGAATTAGTCGTTGTTGATCTTATTAGCTCATAGATGATCGTATGAAGGACATAGGCAACACTGATGCCATAGAAAAAAGGGGAACATGGATTATGGCGAAGGTAATTTTTGAAGTCATGCGTCCATATTACAATTGATGGAGAAAAGCTTGAAGGTCGATAAAAAATAAAAGTAACGACAAACCAATATTGTTGATTGATTCGAAAATTGAAATACTATATTGATGTTAAAATTTAGAAATGAGCTTTTATATATACCAAAACTTGACGAACCAAGTAAAATCTTACCTTTTAAAAACTCCCCATTAATAAAATGAATAAACAACGTAATCATAAAAATATTATAAATAAATGAAAAAACTTGGCCTTGAAAGTTAAAAGCACTACGACAAAGTTTATTATAATTTTCTTCAACAATTCTACTTTTAAAAAAATAATAAAGAAGTGGGTATAGAATAGCAACACATGGTTCTTGACATGTGTGGAGAGCCCTTTTTAACGAGGATTGAAACATAAATTTGTGAAGAGAAATTCGAGGAAATAATAAAATCGGGGTGCTTTTTTATTTTTGTCAAAAGACGAAAACAATAAGATTTTTGGCAAAAACGTGCCGTACACATGACTTATATTTTTTAGTCCCCAAATTGTCCCTGGTATAGTCTATTAACAGTTTTTTTGAGTAAGATTCTCAATAGAAATATAATGTAAATAGAACCGTTGTTATGAGACTGTGTATCAATTTTCAATAAAAATATAGTGTAAATGAAATCATCGGTTTTGATTTGATTTAATCACTTTTCGAAAATATTCAGAATTAATCAATTTTTAATTTGTTTATCACCATTTTTATTTTAATTTATAACATATCTTTAGATTTTACATTACTTTATTTGTTTTTTTATTATTTTAAATTCAAATTATTTTTTTTATCCTCATTAGGGTTTTACTTAATATTTTTATGCATATTATCGTCTAACAAATTGAATATTTCATTTAAGTTTTATCATTTTTTGTATTTTTTAATCACCTTTTATTCATTATCGTCTTATTATATTATTATACCATTAATTTGTCTTTTTGACAAACAAATAATTTTTCACTTTTGCCATCTTGTTGTTTTTGTTATGCCACTACAATGAGTTGAGCTTCTTTCGTAGGTTTTGTGGTTGATGGAGTTATAAATATAGGGTAATTATTGAAGCTTAAATAAAAATGTAATTAAGAATACAATGTAATTGTAAATAAACAAGCCCCATTCATGATTTTTCTTCCACGAATTATATTTGAATATATATTTTATTATCAAATTAGATGTTTATCAAAATGCTTATTGAATTAATCACAATAAACAAAAACTTCCCCTCTCAAATTTATATTTGAATTTATTTTTTATTATCAAATTTGATTTTATCTAACTAATTTTCAATTGTTTAAATGTTGTTACAAATTCAATTGTATCAAAATATTTTTTTCATTATTTTATACATATTGTTATCAAATTATTTGATTTTTTTTTCTTCATATTTTGAATGTTTTCAAATTTTCATATAGAAACACATAAAAATGGCTTGTTGTACTTAAAAAGAAACATATAATGAGAATTAAACTTTAAATGTTTGAAACATATGCATGTGTATGTGTGTTTTGTTCACTTTATCATCATTATCATCATCATCAAAATAAGATAACAAAAAACCCTAAATCTCATCTTCTTCATCTTCTTCAATTATCCACTCCCCAAAATCTCCTTTTCTCATTCTCAATTTCAAATCTGCAATCATTGGTTCAGCAACCATTTTTTGAATTCCATCGCTTTGGCTAACTTTTGATGACCATCCTCGCCAGGTCGCCAACTTTTTTTGCTCGCACCCATGTTTTCCGCTTTTGTTTCTATTTTGAACATTGTTTTCAATAATGACGTTCCATGATTGATAGTATTTAAAGATAGCTTTCAATATTCTATGAGCAAAATTGTCACATGGAATAATGACAATGAAACTCCCTACAAATGGTTTGGTGTCAAATGCAATCATATTTTCAATAGTCACATCGTCCTAAAGTTACAATTTCTTCAAATACTCAGTTGCCAACAACAACTTCACTGGTACAATCAACTTTGCCCTTTCTCACCTTGGGAAAGTCCATCGTTGTAGACATCCATAAGTTTCTAATGACCCTTACCCCAGGTCATCATCTTCCCTCACATACACACATTCTATAGGCAATTAGAAGCGTTAAGGACCATATTAGGTGATTTTTTATTTTTACTTCTAGAATGTTTAGATATTGTGTATTTGCGGTTCTAGAATGTTTAGGTAGAGTGTATTTGTGGTATTCAAGTTATTTTTGAAGCAATGTATCTTTGCATTCTCGTTTGTACTTAATTTGGTTGTTTTATGATAGTTTTATCATTTACTAATTAGTATTTTCTATCATATAAATTGGTTTTGGTATTTTTATAATTTTGAAACATTTTTGTCATTTTTTCAAATGAAACTTTTAAACTTGCTATTTTACTCATTAGTCCAACTTATGAATGTGTAAATTGATACATTTTACGATTTAGAAATTAAAAGTCTAGGGTCAAAACCAAAACAACCCCCAAGTTTAGGTCAAAATTGATTTTCCTTCTACAAGATAAATGACATTTGTTGAAATGATTTTGAAATTGTTAAAATAACTTTTACCATTTTTAAAATCACTCTAAAATGTTACCAATAATTTGAAACTAATTTTAATAGTATAAGACATGCGTTTAATTAAAACTGTTAAAATTAAACATTGAATTATTTTTGAGTAATTAAAGGGTGTATTTCATAATGATTTAGACATGACAATAGTTATTTTAATATTTTTAAAGTCACTCTTAACATACACTTAAACTATTTATTCAATATTGAAAAATCAACAACTAATTAAAATAGTTTTTTTATTAACTAAAAAATATATTTAAATATGTTTTAATTAAAAGAGTGTGGGTTCATGTTATTTGTATGTTATCTAATAAAAATGATTTTTAACACTACAATGCATGACTAAATATTTTAAAAAGTAAGTAACAAAATTTAATTTTATAAATGGGTTAGTATGATAAAATAATATATAGCTATGTTTTTCTTAGAATAAAAGTTACAATAAGTGTAAAAGAGATGGAAAGAGAAAACTTGTAAAATCATTAATAAAAAAAATTATTACCCATGGAACAACAAATTAGAATGAAAATAGATTCTATTTGTTGTGAACTTGAGGAGCATAACGGGAACACGAATACCATTAAAATATAATAAAAAATTAAAATAAATTAAACATGGTATATAAATAAACAAAATAAAATAAATTAGTAAAATATAAAATAGAAATTTCTTTAAATTCTTCCCTTTCTCCAATTTGCATGGAATTTGTCCAATGTGTATGTCTTCCAGAATCCACCAAATGTCACTATTTGTAGGCAATTTGACAAGTAGGAGGTGAATTACATTGATACTAATAATGTGTGATTTTGAGACACATAGACAATATTTTGGGAAATGAGGGCATGACACATGGTCAATGGGTACTGAGCATGAGCATCCACTTGACATCTATTATCATAATATTTATAATACTCCCGCTTAGATATCAATTATATATATGAAATATGTCTTGTTAAAATCTTATTAAGAAAATACTCAATGGGAAAAAAATCTTAGTGAAAGGAAAAGAGTAAATATTTCATATAATTTATACTCCTAACAAGTATATTTACTCCCCCTCGTGAAAACATCTTTTGAAATCTCTGAGTTGTCGCATTCTAATGTTGTGCACCAATTTTTCAAAGATCGTGGTAGGTAATCCCTTTGTAAATAAGTTTGTCATGTTATCTTTCGAACAAATTTGTTGTACAGTTATATCATCACTTTCTTCAAGATCATGAGTGTAGAAAAGTTTTGGTGAAATATATTTTGTTCTATCTCATTTAATATATCATTCTTTGATTTGGGATATGCATATTGTGTTGTCTTTGTGTAATATTGTTGGAATATTTTTATTATAAGACAAACCACGTGTTTCACGAATATGTTGAGTCATTGATCTTAGTCATACACATTATCGACTAGTCTCATAAATTGCAAGAATTTTAATATGATTTGAGGAAGTAGTCGTTATGTTCTGTATCATTGACCGCCACGATACAACAGTTCCTCCATATGTGAATAGATAACATGTTGAGATCTAGCTTTATGTGAATTAGATAAATATCCAAAATATATATAACCATCTATGTCAAAATTTGATTTATTTTAATAAAAAAAACTCATACCAATCGTTCATTGGAGATAATGGAGTATATGCTTAATTCTGTTCAAATGTCTTTTTGTTGGAGAATAACTATATCTTACTAATAAATTTAATGAAATGCAATATCTGGTTTTGTATTATTAGCAAGATACATAAGTGCACCAATTGCACTAAAATATGGTACTTTAGAACCAGAAGTTCTTCATTATCATCTCGAGGTTAAAATATATATATTTTTTCATATCTACTGAACAACTTTCATTGGAATGTTCAATAGATGTGTTTTGTTCATATAGAACATTTTCAAAAAATTTCCTGTATAAGTTAACTGATGAACAAATATCACATCTGCTAAATGCTCAATTTGTAAGCCAAGGAAAAATTTTGTTGTTCCGAAATATTTCATCTCAAATTCTTTCTTAAGATATTCTATTGCTTTTGAAATCTCTTCAAGAGTTCCAATTATATTTAAATCATCAACATATACAGTTACAATAGTAAATCCTATGATTGTTTTTATAAAAATACATGGACATATTGGATTGTTTTGATATCATTCTTTCAACAAATATCTACTCAGGCAATTGTACCACATTCGTCTCGATTGTTTCAATCCATAAAGCGATATCTGTAACTTTATTGAATACAATTCGTGGGAATTTGATTTATCTGTTTCAGGTACCTTCAATCCTTATGGAATTTTTATATAAATATCATTATCAAAAGATCCATATAAATATGTTGTGATTATATCCATAAGATACATGTCCAAATTTTCATACATGGTCAGATCAATTAAATATCTTAATGTAATTGCATTCACTACTAGAGAATACATATACTCATAATCAATACCAGGTCTTTGTGAGAAACTTTGTGCAAATAGTCTTTATTTATATCTCGTGATCACGTTATTTTCATTTCTTTTTCTCACAAATATCCATTTGTATCCCATAGGTTTAACACCTTATAGTGTTCGGACTATTGGTCCAAAAACCTGACATTTTGAAAGTGAGTTTAGTTTTGTCTCGATTGCTTCTTTCCACTGAAGCCAGTCTTTTCTATGTCACCATTCTTTAATAAATTTTGGATTAGAATCCTCATTTTCAGATATAATATCAAGAGCAACATTATATGCAAAAATTTTGTTAATAATTACATGAGTTCGGTTCCATCTTTTTCCTTTCATGCCATAGTTTATTGAAATCTCATTATTATCTTTAAGTATTTCATCTTCATTATTAGTCATGTCAAGGATTTCTTCTTGAGTATTTACACCATCGACTAAGTTTTTTTTACTATTAATTATGTTTATTTTTCGAGGATTTTTATCTTTGGACACTGGTCTACCACGCTTCTGTCGTGTTTCAGACTTATTAGTGACGACTTGCTGTATTGGGATATCAAATTTGGATGGAACATTTATAGCTGGTATATGTGATTTAGTTGTTTTCTTTACATCTATAAATGCATCTGGTAATTGATTTGCTATATTTTACAAATGAATTATCTTCTAAATTTCAAGTTCACATTGATCTGTAAAATGAACAGTTCTCCCCCCAATGTTGAAAATTTTATCTCATTAAAATGGCAGTCAATAAATCGTGCAGTTGAGGACCCATCTTAGTACATTGTGGTGGAGCAATTGGAATATGTATTGCACATAAAAAAAGTATCAAATAGGATATGTTTGGCTCATGGCCATAAGCTAATTGTAATGGCAAGTACTTATGATAAGATACTAGCCTAATGCGTACAAGTGATGTTGCATGAAAAATAACATGTCTCCATACAGATGTGCCCTAAACCTCATAGGGTTCCGTAGTTTGTAATTGTATTGTACAAACATTTTATTTATTTAATAAAATATGAGATGTTTTATTTGACATTTAGTAGCATTAAATCCACAAACCAATAAACTAACATCCAAGGTTATCATTTGTAGTTTAAACATATATGACCGTTACTTGGGTTTAACTGAATCTCAGGTCATCATGTTAGATGATGGTGTTGAAGATCCATTGTCTTATAAATAGGCGATGAATGATGTAGACAAGGACCAATGGGTTAAAGCCATGAACTTTTAAATGGAGTCTATGTACTCTAATTCAGTATGAGAGCTTGTAAATCCATCTGAAGGGGTCAAACCTATAGGATGTAAATGGATCTTTAAAAGAAAGAGAGATGTAGCTGGAAAAGTAAAGACATTCAAAGCTAGACTTGTAGCAAAGGGTTATACCCAGAGGGAAGGGGTTGACTTTGAGGAAACTTTTTCCCCTGTTGCTATGCTTAAGTCTATAAGAATTCTCTTGTCCATAGCCACATATTATGATTATGAGATATGAAAAATAGATGTCAAGACTACTTTTTTGAATGAAAATCTTGAAGAGAACATCTTCGTGTCTCAGCCCGAAGGATTCATATTCTAAGGTCAGGAGCAAAAAAGTTTGAAAGCTCAATCGATTCATTTACGGGTTGAAGCAGACATCCAGATCTTGAAACATTAGATTTGATACAACGATCAAATATTTTGGTTTTGATCAAAACTTGATGAACCTTGTTATACCCCTCCCCATATTACCCTCTTAATTCGAGAAGAGATGTGAAGACAACAATTGTCAACTCTCTTATAACAATTACTACCTAACATACTCTTGTAATCCTGTTTCATGAGCACCTATTAACCTGATATACAGTTCAAAACTTACACTCCATGTATGCATAACTTCAACACCAACTTATTAACTCAGGTGCTACAGCGCAGAGAAATTCACATTTATTTACACAACAGACATAATGATATAAAACGTTTGAGTTTGCAATCCTTGACGCAACTCTACCCTGAATTCCCATGACATATACAGACAAAATCAGGGTTAAACAAACATAGCGAACCACCTAGTTTTCAAGCTTCCCGAGAAATTCTATTCGATGACTGACTGGCAAATCTACTCGATTTTGGGATGTTGACCGCTAATTGGGGAGGAAAACATTTTAAAATGTGAGCTTGAAACACTCGGTGAGTGATTATTTAGGAAAACATACTTTCATTCATAAATAACATAAACAAGCTTTCATAAACATTTGTATGATCATAAGCAGGGTTTAGAAAATATAACTAGAAAATATAAAATCATATCAAATAAAAACCCTGAAATAAATCTTATCAGTGTCATGCTGTAAAATGCCACTACTCTACTGTCCTAACATGGGGGAAAGCGTTTTTGCTCAATCCCTACTACGATAGCCTAGACTAGAGTAAGAGCACTTTTGCTTAATCACCTCCCAACCTGAATTGAGAGGTAGCCCTTTTGCTCGATCTTATCAACTTTAATAACATAAGTCATACATGCACGTAGAGCTGAACAGAGTCCTGACCACCTTACCATACGTTCGGTGTCGAGGATCCCTAATATAACTGAAATTGGGTACCTTACTATACCTTCGGTACCAACATTAGAGTAGGGTTCATACAAGGCGCAAATATTGAAACATTTTATGAACATAAAATAGAATACTCATTTGAACTAATCATACTTCATAAATTGTATATCATCGCATAATGTCTTGTAACATCAAGTATGCTTATAAAACATGGGCATAGGCTTACTGAAAACGCATGTTGAACTCATAAATAGCTTCATTATTTAAAAGCATGGATCATGCAATCAACATTCATTTTAAGGCATGCTCTGAGAAAATTATGATATAAAACTTCATACGAACTGCCTATGCGTTGAAATTCATTCATCAAAACTAACATTGGAAATATTGTAACAACTCGTCACTCACTGTCTTAAGCTACTTATCGAAGGGATTTGTAAGCCTCTCCCACTTGCATCTGCCCTGTAATAAGAAGAGGTCCCTTGATTAATATCATTAGCTCTCTTTTGAGCTTAAAATAAAACTTAACTTATCATTATCGCATACACGAATCTTATCGCTTCATGACTGAGTTCATCGCATCGCTTATACTTAACCATTTTACCTTCATCTTGGCTAAAGCTAGCTACGTTTTCTATTAGGTGCTCAATGGTCACAAGACGCACTTTTGTGTCTATGCGTCAATCAACCTCTGCATGCCTTACTTCACGTCTATGCGTGTTGTCGCATACCTTGGCAAGTCAGTTGCTTGCTTGCTCTTCGTATATAGTTGCCTGCTCATTCATCCATAGCATCATTTCATATTTCAATCTTTTAAATCCTATAATTCTAATTCCAGTTATCAATTAACTAAATTTATTTCCACGAATGTGTTAAAAAACTTCTTAACGTGCTTACCTTAGAATATGAGCATTAAATCCTCTTGATTTGGCTGGAAAACTTCAAGTTCCTTCAAGCTTGTTCAACAATCCCTTAATACTTTGAAAGCTTCAAATGACACTCACTCTTCTTCTTAGGCGTTGGAAATTTTACGAACCTGATTCCTTCTTTGCAAGCTCATAATTGAGCTTGCATGTGAGCTTATCTCAACTAAACGCCACCTGGCATACTAATCCTTAACTTAGTATTGAAGGATCTCATACCGAGAGTTCCATGAGTAGACTTAGATCGCTTTGATTTCATAGTGACCGGAACATAAATGATATACATTCCATACTAACAGTTATGCAAATTAAACTCATCAACGACATGCTTAGAATACAATAAAACATAGAGAAAAGAGGTTCATACCAGAGGAAGATGGTCTTCATATGTGTGAACCCAAAGCAGCGGAGTTCTATTTTATGTGCTGATTTTGTTTCATTTAAATCGAAAAATTGAAATGCAAGGCGTTTGCACACTTCCGCTATGGATACGATCCTTTCCTACAGAATTTTCTTATTCGATATACTCGAGCATCGAATTCTCATTATCTGAATCAAGTATTTGCTCACACCTAACGGAACTAATTAGAAAAGCCAATTAGTTCGTCCTAATCAGCTAACTAGTCCTATTTGATGAAAAGCATGCAAGTTTAAATTTGTCTTAGTTGCATTAAGACTAGGGAAACGTTAGGTAGAATATTCGACAGGAAAAACCATGATTAAATATTCATTCAATTCAATCCTAGATGAGTTAGGACAATACGATTTGTAAGCTAACCTAACCCATCATTTCTTAGTGATTAACATAATATTACATGTCATGTATCAAATGTTAATCAAAAGCATCAATCATAAAATCCACGAGTGTCCGATAGTATAACCATAATCTAGAAGAACAAATTTGAATCAAGCAAATGCAACAAAATTCAGTTCGAAAACTCATAAGTATATGAAACTAGAGAGAAATCCTAAAACCCAAGCTAGAATAAGTTACCTTAGCCCATAATCGACATGTCAATCAATGAGGTTGAATTTAAGTACATGAACAATGAAAAAGTGAAGAAAACGGGGAGAAAATGCTCTGCAAATCGACTGGATCAAATATGGAGAGAAGAATTAACCTAAAACCGATTATATATATAAGTATCGGAGCATTACAACACTATGGTGCAGGGTCGACGCTGACAGGAATCAGCATGCATCATGCCTTCGGAGTGCCACGACCCTATGCGCCTTACACAAACAAGGATCTCAGCCTTGCAGCATCGGCTGTAGCGCATGTTGGGCGCCATTGCGCTTACTCAAGGGCAAAATTGTAATTTCGGCCTTCTCTTTCCCGATTGATGCAATTAAGCTCTGTTTTTTTTTTTCCATTTTAGCTCCATTTCGTGGCTAATGCCCAATTCTACCCCTTAGATGCTCGGAACCTATAAAAAAAATCAAATAAACATGTAAAATTTAGAAACAATCTCGAATTAAGTGGAATATGATAATATGTTTTAAGCGCTAGCCCAATCAACATTTAGTTTACATAATCTAGCACTTTTGGCTATATGGTAAACAACTACATTACATTCTCAGGGGTAAAATTTATAGGAAATAGAATTGAAGTTCTTTGAAGCCTATTGAACAATATTTTGCCATACTTGACCTGGTTTTCCGCCTGAAATTTGTTTGATAGCTTGTAAAAAATAAGAGTCTACAATTCAAGTTGAGACAATGACTATTTTTTTAGTTTTTTAAATTATAGTTGACTTTTGAAAATATTGATAAAAAATAGATTACTACAAAAAGATTTAAAAGTGGAATGAGCGTTTGTAGACTTAATTTTAAAAAATTAACCAAACCAAATATCATGAGACGAGACTATGGATTTTCACAAAACTTCAAAATATATCAAGTGAATTGACATTTCTGTCCCACAAAATTTGTTGGACTAACATATTTTGTCCTTAATATAGTGTTCCACATTTGCAATTTGTAAAAGATACAGATTCCATCACTTTCAAAGTGGAGATTGATGGGGCCTTCAATGTATGATCATATCTCATCTGGTTGAGTGATAGAGGAAAGTCGGTAAGAAAAGACAAAGGCCCATTGACCTGCTGCCACGTAGACAGACAAAAGTCAAATAAGTTGATGTAGCATACGTGGAGGATCATGATTGGATAATAAAAAGACGAAAAGAACTGTAACAGTGTCTGTAGAAGTTTCTCCCCAATGAAAAGAAGATCAGCATTGATTCTGTTTTGCTGGTGTATCTGATTCCTTCTTTCGACCTCAAAGGTACCATTCCATCAGAAAATATCGCACCCGATGCTTTCACCATTGATTAACTAATTAATTAATGGTTTGTTTATTCATTATTATCTTATGAATATAGATTTCTGAATTTTAAATGCCCAATTTTTTTTTTTTTATTAGTCATTTTGGTTAGAGAATTGTCTGCATTGAAATTGATACACACATAAAAAACTCATGTTTATTTCGTAAGTTTTAATATTTTGCTTGAGAATAAGTTATTCGTAGGTATTTCATTTACTATAGATAATAATTTTCTTTTTTGTTCAAAAAATATGATTTTCTCCTTTTCCATCTTCGTCTATTTTCTATTTTATATATAATTTCGTTCTCAATATAATTAATCTAACAAGATTAATATAAATATCTATTTTAATAAATCAGTAATAATCTAGTAAAATGTTTACTTGCCTTATTTTTGTAATGAAAAAATTTATTAAAGGAATACAACTACTTTTTTACATAAATTATTAATTAATTAGTTAATATATTTAAATAACAAACTAATATTAGTTAAATTAGTCAATACAAAAATTCATATTTCAATAATAATAATTGATTATATTTTTTTTATAATCGAACAATTATTTATTGAGATTAATTTTATTTTATTTTTCACCATGAACATATAATCATTATTGATTGTTTATAACTAGTTGACTATTCGTTGTGATTGATCTTTATTACTTCATCGTTATTATAATTTCATATTTATAAAACTTTTTTATATTGTCTATCAATATTATTTATTAACATATCATATTTTTATCTATTTTTCACTTTTTATATAATATATTTTTTATTAAAATATATTTTCTTATGTTATTTAATTAAAACCACAATTACTCAGGTTGAACTCAATTAATTATAAAAATGATTATAGATTAGATTATGATTAATATGATGTTCATTAAATATATTAATTGGTTAATTTTAATTATAAATTACTCAATTTTTAAATATTTATATTAAAATTATTATTGATTTTTAATTAATTATTTTTTATCATGAAATGAATGATATTTATTGTTTAATTAATTAATCTATTACCATTATATAAGATTGTCATATTTAATTTCATAAATTAAATACAAATATAAATTTTGTTCATAAAATCATGATAGTTGTTTTTCATGCACAATCAAGCACAATTATTTTTTATTTTCAGACATCCTATTTTCAGATTTCTATAAAACTTTAAATCAAACGATCTTAAAGGTCTGTTTTGATTGAATATAGAAAAAATATGTTTTTTCAAATAAGTCATTTTATTTAAAACTCTTTTGATAAAAACGGTTTAAAATACATTTCAAGAGTGTTTCAAAAGCTATTTGAATGATTACCAAATATTTTAATTTTTTACAAAATTAAATATTTAAAAAGTTAAACCAAACACACATTAAATAATCAAGGTACATTTTTTATTTGCAAAATAATTGATGTCTACAAATTAAATATTTATATTCGAATTACTAACTTGTATATATAAACCAAAATGAGACAATTACTTAATTAAATATAACAACGATTAATGCAGATATACATTATATTCTGTATTATTTATTATGTTCTCATTTTAATTATATCACTTAAAATAAAAATGAATGAATATTATTATATTAAATATTAATTAAGTTTAATTAAATTATTTTATTTAATTGATAAATATAAATTAACTAAAATTTTATATTAAATACTCTTTTTGAGAAATTTTTATATTAAATAGTTAGAATAACAAACTATTAATTTTAAAAATATATTTGTATTAGCAATTAATTAAAATTAATAGTAATACATTAACTGACATTAACTAATGAATTAAATAGACTATATTCTTAATGTTCATCTCCCACATATAAAAAATCCACCGATATCAACTTCCACATCAGTCGAATTTTAAAATTCTATGAATATTATTATACTAGGTTTTAAAAAAGTAGAATAATGTGAAACGAACCAATATATTTAAATGCATGACTAAAATAACAATGTAGAACTTATAAAATAAATACGCATTCATGTGTTTGTTTTTAGATTTTGAAATTTATAACGGTTTTATTATCACTCATCTACTGTGATTTTCATCATTTATATTTAAATAATCAGGTTCTTGGTATTTTTTCTTTAAAAATATAGCTTAGTTTTTAAAAACACACCTAAAAAGTAGAAAAAACAAAAAGTTATCTAACATGGTCCTTTTTTAAAAAAAAAAAAAAAAAAAATCTAGTATTTTTCATTGTTTTCTTATATCTCTATTTTAAAAGACATAAAAGCAAAACAGATCACATACCAAACATATGCATTTGTTCGGTAAATTTCCAATTTTAATATATATTTTATATAATATAATTATTGAAGAGTGTTTCCATTCAATCTAATTATTCGTCAATGGTGTAGAATGAATGATTTTTTTCATTATAAATGTTTTTATTTTTACACTTGTTACTATATAGCTCTTTCGAAAATTTTTATATTAATGTTGTAATTTTTATTGGACGTATGCGTCATCGGGATTTATAAATATTATTCTCATTTATTTATGACGACCAATCATGATATTTAGAACATTGTTTATCTTTTAGTTAAATCTTAATTTCATTTACTTTTTCTCGATGTCGAGTCTAATTGACTTGACTCTTTCCTTTTATTCTCCATCCTTCTCTTCATTTTGTTTTTTTTAAGTATCATTGTTTGAATAAATGATATGATTGACTTGGTTTTTCTGAATGCTCACCACCAATCCTTCTCCTTTTTAGGTTTGGATTATGTGAGTCATTTTAGTCGTCGTAGTTAACAAGAAAGAAAGTTACGAATCAATGTTATTTTGAAAAAAAAAAATGCAAAATAATATACTACCCAGATAAAAGCTAAATTTGAGCCTCATTTGTGGATATATATATATATATTAAAAAAAACAGTTTTCTAGACGTGTCTTCAAATAAATAAAAATAATAATATAAGAAAAAAAAATAAAAAAAAAAACTCAGAATATGACATCGTGAAAATTAATCCTACCATATTTTATATATTTTATGATTATTAATTTGTAAAGAAGACGTTAATGATTTATATTTATTAAAAAGTTGAGCATCCCTGCACTCACGTGAAAATGAAGATAGAGTAATTTAATAGAAGGCCGTACATAAATTATAAAGGTGGTATTGATAGGTTGTTGTGTAAGTGTTTTTTTTTTTTAAAATAAACACTTGGAATGTCTACAATTCAAGAAAATTGAAGTGCTATTTTCAATATGTTTTTTTTATACAAATAAATGTCTTAAATAGAAATGAAATTTTTTTGAAAAATATTTTTTTCTCAAGGTCAAGTGCTACAAAATGGATCTCTCAAAAAATAGATTTTTCGCTCACAGCCACTTCAATTGATTCTCGACTCTACTTTGCCAAACCATCCCGCTGATCAAGTAGAGAGCGGAGTTATGCTATAGGCTTTAACTTTTTAACATTACAACTTTAAGAGAGTCAAATCTTTTTAAAGTCATGTGTATGGTTACTAAGTGGCCTCATCTGATAACATGAGGTTTTACTGACTTTTGGTTTGCTGTGGTTTGCTTGTTCCCTGATCCTATTGTCTTATTGTGTTCTGAGAAACAAGAAATTACGGAATCACACACTTTTGTATATAACCTACGTCTTTATTTTATTGGTCAGAAAAAAGAAGACAAAAGTTGAAAACGATTGTTTGCTAAACTATTTATGGTTTTCTGAGTTATTTTTAAACAAATATATATAAAAAGAGAGACTTGTCATATCATAAACACGAAAAAAGATATTTATTAAAGGTTTATGTCGATCTAATAACACTTAAGCCCGATGAAAAACTAGATATTAGAGCAAGATTGTATCATAATTCTTCTATATTGTCCAAATTTTGTATCGCATTATCGATAGTCTAACTCCGAATCATTTTTGTCTTAAATGATGGTCAAAGTCAAATCCTAAACTTGGAAATTAGTATTATTATGAAATGGTCGATGTTGTAAAGATAGTTAAAGTTAAACTGAAAATGCCATGTCTTCGTCGGCAAAATTTATATACATCGGAAAAATCTACTCGAATTTCATATGTACACAAATATTAGATGATCAAGAAATATATATACATCATATCGTAAAAATTTAGTGAATCAAAAGTTGAGCAAGATGTATTGAAAAAAAAAAAAAAACAATACATACATAGCGTTGGGAAATATTAAAAGTAATATATAAATCTAAATAGTTTGAGAATACTTTTAAAAAACCGTGACCCCAGAGAAAATCAAAATAAAATATAAATATAGCAAAATTATTTTTTGTAAAGACAGAAAAATTTAATGTAAATATCGATAGGGTAGATATAAAAAATGAAAATAAATAATAAAGAATACAAATAAAATAAAATCTGCTTCGAGAGTTGAAGATTTTAAATTATATAAAAAAACAACATGACATATTGAAAAATTAAAAATAATATATAAATTCTACATATTGAATAAATTTTTATAAATCTACAATTAAAATAAATAACCGATATCTTTTTTAATATAAAATTAATGAATAAAATGAATAAAAGATGAAATATGAAAATAAATATAAAAGAAGAGAAAATAAAAGTGACCATCTTAGACTTGAGTACACAATCAAGTGAGGGAAGAAAATTGTGAAGGTTTAAAACTATCAATAAACTAAAGATGCATTTTATTAAATAAAATAAACAGTCTAATATTAAATAGAAATGGAATAGGGAAATTTTTTTATATATTTTTTTAAATTTATCTATTTTAACAACGTTCTCAAATTTTAAAAATAAGAAATAAAGACGGTTATCAAATAATTTAGTTTTTGAAATAAGAAATAGTAAACGAAAACGTTATTTAACTAATCTAAAGATGTTATTTTAATAAAGTTTTAAAAGAAAATTTGTAATTTAAATATTATAAAATATTGTGGCGTATCTAGTTTGGAAACATTTATCATATCAATGACACGAAACGACAAGGGAAAATCCATTTTTTAAACGTGAAACGACAACCGACAAGTGGTGAAAAGAATTAAAAAGAAAAAAAAACAAAAACAAAAAAGGTCCAGAGCATCGTATGCCGCATTTGGTACCTACAATCAGCATCCATCCATCGGGTGGGGGAATGCTTTTATTGTGGGGCCTACTCAGGAGTCAAAATCATGGCCGTTGCAGTAAATGTGGGCCCCATTCCTACTCGACAATTTTTTTTTTGATGTGATGAACTGAACCGCCTTTTTCCCCTCGTTTTTTTTCCTCCATGGATCAATTTTTAGGAGTGGTTGAAAGATTTTTTTAAATAAGTTGTTTGGATTGTAAATTTTTTCTATCTAAATAGTACTTATTAAAAAATAATTCAATCTAATCTGACCATGAAATATTTATGTTGAATTGATTCGGATTAATCAAGTCATTTATTTTTTTTTAAAGAAGCAAAACGTAAATATGTAAAAATTTAATTTAATTATTTTCATATATTGAATTAAGATTAACTACTCAATTTCAATTTATATATTAAAAATTTTCTTTCTAAAATACAAAAAATCTACTTTTAAGAGTTGTTGAATAATAAATTATTAAAAAATATTGAAATTAAATAAAATTAAAATTAATATATGTATAAATAATTGTACTGTAAGTAACAAAAAAAATATTTTAAAATTAATAATAAATCCAGGTTGGTGGTTTGGGTTATATTTGGTGAACCCATTAACTAACCCAACTCATAAAATTTTCATTTATTTGAACCCAACCCAACTCAAATGAGTTAATAACTCAAACCAAACTGCACGGGTTGGGTTGGGTTGATCGGTTTTTTTAGGTCATCGAATTTTTTGAACAACCCTATTAGTTTTTATCTAGGTTTAAATAATATTAATATTGGGATGTTACAAAATTAGAAGAATATATATTTATATATATATACACACGCACTAAAATTGAGTTTTGAGGAGTCCTTCTCGAGTAGAGGGAGAATCCAATAAGGCTAGACTCTAGAAGATCAACATTGATGCTTTTTGGAGTGATTTTAAGAAAGCATGTGGAATTGGTTGGATGACTTGTGATTCCTCTAGAATCTCTTATATTCTAGCAGGCTACGAGAGAGTACGGATCAAGTGATCCATAAAAGCTCATTGAAGCTCTAGTTGTGATTAGAGTTTTGAATATTTTTATAAATTGTTTTGGTCATAATCTTATTCCTCTGTCTCTATGGATTAGATTGTGTCGATCTTATTAATGTCATTGCTCATAGGAGTCAGGACTTATTGAAGTTGTCGAGTTTTGTTGAAGAGATTGAGCATTTGGCCTTGTCGAATCATGTCAAGTCCTTTGGATTGGTGTGCACGTTATGCGAATGGACTGGCCTACCGTTTTGCTCATATTGCAGTGTTGTATATGGTGATTGAGTGAGTTTTTTTGTAACTAGTTCTGATATCATAAATATTTAAATCTATATTGAATAGATTTAACCATAGGATAATTCATGCCAAATTGTCAAAAATAAATAACATACCGGATTCCATTGTGATTGATGATAGCTTCAAGATGACGATGACTTTAAGATGATTATAGTCTTTCTCAATCAAAACTCCGAATGCCCTTAGTAAGATCTCTCTCTAAATGAGATTCAATAAAGATCGAATGCTTATGGTTTTGGTATATTAGAGATCATAGCTTAAGGTTTTTATTTATATACTAGTTCAATTAGGGTTCCCATTAAACCTTAATTAATTAGGAATGAGCTTCTACCCATTAATTCCATACCACATTAGGAATCTAGGACTTTAATTAATCAGATCACATAATATGGCTTAGTCTAATAAAATAACACAATGTGATAAATTATTAATCCACATACATAGCCCATACTTTAATTAAGTATATTATTATTTAAATATATCTAATAATTTCTTCTTTTGACTCTGAAGAAGTGATTGAAGATTCTCTGTTTATTCTAGATTAGTTATCTTTTGCTGTTGAAGGAAAGGCTCGTGGCTCTGATTAATTCTTGAATAAAAATTCTTTTAAATGTCGAGTCTTTATGATTTGATCTCCATATAAGTAAAATGGTTTTTTTTTTTCTTTAATCTAAGTTTCAATTTATTGATCTTTATTGTCGTGGATTTTTTAAAAGTTTTTTCTTCATAATCTCAAATGTAATGTTGTTACCAACAAGTTGGTTTCCCACACCACACTCAAAGACACAAATCATTGAGAATTTAGTTAGAAAATCACGCTCTTGAATGCACGTATTTTTGGTAGCTGATTATAGCTCACCCTAATTTTGTTTGTTTGTGTTATAAAAAAAAAACTGTATTTTTACTTTTAAAATGACCATTTTTTTTAAATAACAAAAACTAAAATAGACAATTAAAAAGCACTTAAATCAAATACAAAAATACTAGACCTGATTAAAAACTTTGAAAGTACAGAGGACCAAATTGAACTAACAAAAAAAAAAAAGATCAGAGTATGTCTTTTTTTTTTAAAAAAAAAAAAAAAAAAAAACTTAAGAATAATACAATTGAAAAACCAAAAGACATAAACAATCCAAACGATTACATCACGAGATACCCTAAAACCAAACTACCAAGGATAGGGAGTTTGAAGAATGGAAGATACACTCCTTCAAAGCCTTATGTGTGATGGTGCACCAATGGATTTCGACAACTACGAACATAAAAGAAGGGACAATCCCCAAAAGCACTCCAACACCCTCCACATTCTCAATAAAGGAAAAGACTTCGAAACTATTAATCGGCTAATCATTCAATAGATTAACAACATCTAAATAGTCATATCCAACTAAAATAGTATTTAAATCTTTTCTTTATTTTAAGTTGAATTACAAATTTTCATATGCATAGACTTTAAAGGCATCAAATAAGTTCATAAACTTATAATTTTGTATTTGATAAATAACCTAATAATTTATATTTGATAAATATAGAAAGTAACATTCAACATTTTTTATTGGACACAAAAATAAAAGTTATTACTAATAAAAAAAAACACCTTTTAAAGTTCTTAATAAAATCTACTTACAATATAATATCTCTTTCACTCGAACTTAGATTAATTATATCGACATTCTGAATACTTCACAAGATCACTAAAGTTTCTTAACTGTCCAAGAAGTTGATAATTGATATCATAGACAAACTTTTATCTAGAGAGTTATACACGCACTAAAACTTTTACATACAAAGTTTATCGATAGGGATTGAGCTTGTTGATAAGAATATAGATGTTTGGCCAAAAGAATTGCAAGGTGATCCACATCAAATATTGTCAAATATAAGCTTACACATGCATACATCATATATAAGAGATAGGTAACACATTAATTAGTCTCAATTTTTTTTTTTTTAAATGTGTCATAATTAAAGTGTAAGATTGAGGAATCGAATATCTGATTTCGAGGTCGATAGTACGATTACTATGCCAATTGAAATATGCCCATGTTGACAATTAGTCTCAATTTAATAGCTATGTAAAATGACATAATTAATCTCAATAATGGTCGAGCTCAAATAAGGATTGGACCTATCTATATTTAATGACTTACTATGATAGTTAATGACATCAATTTTTTTTTTTTAGAATAGGTGATATTATTCTACAACAACAAGGGAGATCCCACAGCCCGGGATCAAGACATCAAAGCATCAAAGCACAAGTAAAGATAGTGTAACAAAACCCAAAACAAAGCCTACAAGATAAGATCAAAACAAAACCAACATAAAAAACAAACTCGCAGACCACTAGAGAGTAAGCCAGAGAAAATAAACAAAAATCCCACAAACAAGTGACAACAGCAAAACAAAAGGCAATAGGAAGTGCAACAAGAAAAACGTCCGTAAACACACTATATAAGACCAAGAAGATCAACCCGCCAGGAAGAAGCACGAGCACGAACCATAGAGACCATAAGGTGAACCAGAGCTGCACCGATCTCGGTCTACTTCCATGCAGTCGTCGATTACGTTCTTGCCAGAAGTAGTATATGGAAGCACACCATAAAACATGGAATAACTTACTACACACCCCCTTACTCGACCCCACTCGACACAACCAACTCAACTCCACATCCCAATCCGCCACCCGATGCGACGA
>NC_052359.1:66986515-67059998 GCF_009727055.1 Benincasa hispida
AGGAGAGATCAGAGTTTAGATAGCAGGTTAGTGAGGGGTTGGAGGTTGTTGATCAGGGCGGAGGATGCCTTCTTGTGCAGGAGCGGTGGGCTCGCGAGATCATTTATTTTTTGAGTGTGGGTTTGGGAGAGAGGGTGTAGTCTAGGTGTGTGCATCAGTTGGGCAGTTCTCAACTCAACACCTTATGGTATAGCTCACCATCGCATAGTGTTGCCGCATCCCTCGCGTAGCATCGCCGCATGCCACCAACGCATAGTATCGCCGCATGATACCAATGCATTGTATCGCCGCATACCATCAACGTGTAGTGCTGCTACATACCATCGACCGCATACCTTTGGCCGCATACCATCGGTCGTATACCATCGGCTACATACCATCAACGCGTAGTGCTGCCGCATATCATCGACCGCATGCCTCCATCTGTCTCTTATACACATCTAGATGTGTATAAGAGACAGGCACACCTCATCCCACGCCACCCATGTACCACCCCGACTCACCGCACTACCCTTCCATAAATAACTACGTAACAGACGATCAACCTCATGAATTACACACGCAGGCAACACGAAGATAGTACACCAAAACACCTAAAAGGATTGTAAGACAGACCTAACAAGCTGTAACCTCCCAACAAAGGAGAGGGACCGTGTTGCCCAACTTCTAATACGAGCTGTAGTCCTCTGAATCAAAGGAGCACAATCCCCAGCCCTCAACCGACCCGCCAATAAAGATACCCAGGTACCTAACAGGCAGCGAATCAAGAGAGAAACCCATAAATGTAGCTAGTTCTTCCGCCTCCCCATACTCCACACCCGCAACAAACATGAAACTCTTTCCAACATTAGTAACTAACCCAGACAACCCTGCAAAATTTTCCAGGACCTGCCTCACAAACTCCAAAAAATCTCTTTCAGCTGCACATAAAATCATCAAATTGTCTGAAAAAACCAAATGAGTCAGACCCACATGCTCACACCGATCATGGAGCCTAAACCACACAAGAGGATTATTCAACAACCTAGACAAGACCTCCATCACCATCATAAACAAAAAAGGAGACAACGGATCCCCCTGTCTCAACCCTTTCCTACCAGGAAAAAACCCCTCAAGGGAACTATTAACCATCACAGAAAACATAGGTGAAGTAATACAAGTCCTCACCCAACTAACAAACTGAAGGGGCGTACCTATAGCCAGCAACACACCAAACAAAAAATCCCAATTGACCGAATCATACGCCTTTTGAAGGTTTACCTTCAACACATAACGCGGCTTCCCTCTACCCTTCTTATAGCCCCCTACAAGCTCCTGACACAATAATATGTTTTCGAAAATCGACCTACCCGGAACAAACGCAGACTGGTTACTACTGATGAAAGCAAGCAACCACAACCATAATCTCTCAGCTAAGATCCTCGAGATACACTTATACACAACATTGTAACAAGAAATAGGACGAAACTCTTCCATACGTTCTGCTCCCCGCCTCTTTGGGATAAGAGATGACATCAAAATTATACTAAGGGTATTGGTGCATCATAATCAAACGAGTCCTCCATCTATATTTATGAGTTATTAAACTTTTCATTATCGATATGCCTTCATTCCTTTGATTCATTACGTCATAAATATTCAAGTGTCTTTAGTTTCATTTTCTTAAGAAAAGAGAGAGAGAAAAAAAAAATATTAGTGTACATCGTGTCATAGAAAATGGAGGGTAGTCAAAGAAGTTTGATTGAAATTTTGAAATAAACAACTGACGACAAACATGTTGGGTTTTATGTAAAAAAACTCGTGATTTGTAAATGATAAACTTATTATGTAAATTCAATAAAGTTGTTATTGAATATGTGAATTGTTTATTTCATTTCAGAAATAAATCCAATAAATTAAAAAATCCATGACTATTATATGAGTATTTGAACTTTATATGGAGATATAAAAGTGGATCAGGTTCGAGTAAATAATCAAAATGATCTATAGTATACGAATAAGGTTGAGTACCTTATTCTGGTAACACTATTAGATGCGGCCCATTCTGTAGTTCTTATAATTTGTTGTAAAGTACTACAAATTACGAAGTGATCCTGATTCATTCATGTGGTGACATGAGGAGTGGGAGTGTCTTGTGCAATGAGTTTGCATAAGATCGAACCAAGAAATAAGTCACTCTTACTTTATAACATTGTTTACTGTTTAAAACTGACTATTTTAAAGTGATGACCTAGGTAACTTAACTTTAATCCTGAGCTAACTATGAACTTCTATTTATTTGGGATTATCTTTAGATTTGCATAGGTGAGGGTTGGCTCAATAGCGCCGGCTCAATAAGCCTCCCATTTCAAGGGTAATACCAGGTAGATAGCTGGGGACATAGGGTGCAAAATGGAATTCACTTCTACCCCACTTGCAAGGGATAATAGAGAGGTTGTTCTATTAAGTGCTGACTCCGAGTCTTAAACAAGAGGCCCCACCCTCTCATTGGCCCAAGAGGGATTAAATTTGATGATTGGATTTCAAACTAATTGTTCATTAGAGGATTAGTAGAACTTAAGGAACAAGAGGTAATCTCAGGGGTAAAACAACTATTTGACCCATACGTTATTACGAACAACCTGTAAAGGGTTAACTTACTAATCATGGTTATATTGTCACACCCTGCCCCGTGCCCGCACTCTTAAGCCCGAAGAGAGGTGTGAGGGACTGCAGATACCACTTTTTTTTTTTATACCTACAATCCATCTGAACCTCTTTACTTTACTTAGTAAACTTAAAGTCAAGGAGATAACAACAATCGATTAAGTAGGCCTATTTTATTACAACAATGTAACATTTATACAATTCCAAGACTTAACAACAAAGTTTACAACAACTATTTGTAAAACCCTTCGAAAGTGTAACTATGGCTTGTGGCAGACCTTGACCTTAGCAGCACCCTAGAACTCCTCACCTCTCGCTATCTGGAAAGAAAAACATGAAAGAAAAGAATGAGCTTCACAAAGCTCAATGAGTGGTAAGTAACTTCTAAAGTCTATCTCAACTCATAAATAACAAGCATATCACAACTACAAGATTAAATTCAAACCTCAATTTTGAATGAGTCTGTTCTCAACTCTATCTACACGCACGGTAGATAGCTAAATTGATAACTACTTAGAATGAGTCTATTCTCTACCTACACATACGGTAGATAGTTAATTGTTATTAATCATGAACCCTTACTCTTTTTATTTCCTTTGTCTCCTATGTCTTCTATATGCACATAGCTCCCCGCTCATGGGCTCAGAAGTTAGGCCCGTCGGCCCTTTGACCATCCCATACAACGTTCCTCCCACAGGCTCAGGAATTAGATCTCTCGGTCCCCTGACCATCCCGTGAGGTTTTGCTTTCGGGCTCAGGAAATAGGTCTATTGACCCCCGGACCATCCCGATCACATAATCTCATCCTCATGCTAGATACTCATTCATAACATAGGCATATACAATTTACTCTGAAAGATATGCTTTAAGACTTAAATAAAATTACCACTCTCTTTGGTAAGGATAGAAATCTTTCTCTTAAAAGTTCCTTAATCTTCCCGGGCTCCTCTTTTAAATCCTAAATTCTAGATTCAACTCAAAGCTCAGATTACTCATAGTTGTAGGCTTTATCTCGAGCTACTTTCTTCTACAAATATGCTCTAAAATATCTCAAGAAGCTTACCTCAAGATCTTATCTTAGAACTCCTCGTGGTTTTTCTAGAATCTTCAAAATATCAAGACTGGCTCAAGCTTACCTAACAGCTCGACCCTTCTGTCTTTTCCTTATTCTTCAGCCCGATTTCTTGAAACTTCTTCTCTGGCAGCCCTACCTTGAAAACTATACTCTTCTATATTTCAAGTGGCTTTGGAATCATTTTAAACGCACAAGTATACTGGGAGAACTCTTCGTCTCAATTTGATGCTTCTTCCAGACCTTCCTGTCCGACGGCATCTTCCCCTCTTGGAACTTCATGACTGACGCATGGTTTCTGCTACCAACGCATGCGTTCCTTCATCAACGCATAGTTTCCTCCCCATTAGCTTTCATACACTCTTCTTTATGTCATTTGAAGAGAATTTGAGTTCTCATTTGAAGTCCCTGGCCCTATTTATAGATGTCCAAGATCTCTCTAAGGCCGATACCTCCTACTTGATCGCATGTCCAAGGGTCCTTTCCTTACACTATTAACGTAACCTTGCGTCATCGCAATCCAAGGTGTCTTGCTCCCCTTTTACCAACACATAGCCTTCAAGTTTTCATGTCTTCTTGTGCATCCACCTCATTTGCTTAAGGCTTAAGATTTCTTCCCAACAAGCCACATGTTCGGATGACGACCTTGAATGCGTCCATCTAATCTCATATGCGTTCATCTCTCATATGCGTCCATCTAACTTCATATGTGTTCATCCAACCTTACCTTGTGCCCTTGTGGTGTCTTTCAATCTCAACATAACACCCTTCAAGCCATTGTCGCCTAGCACCTTTCCCCATATGCAACCTACTAACCTCGGTTGTGCCATTTCCAATTAACGCAACCTTACCTTGACGCAACTTGGTCGCATATGCTAGATGCTCGCAAGGCTCATACTTGGCTGTATGCCCTTTACCGCATGGCTTACCTTTGCCTTATGCGCTCAACTAGGATTATGACCAACCTTCTTCCACCGCATACTATTTGCTCAAGCTTTGTCCTATGCGTCCACATGCCTCGGATGTCCTCGGCACATAACACATCACCAACGCATAACAACCTTTAGATCGACTTGGTTCTCAACTCAACACCTTATGGTATAGCTCACCATCGCATAGTGTTGCCGCATCCCTCGCGTAGCATCGCCGCATGCCACCAACGCATAGTATCGCCGCATGATACCAATGCATTGTATCGTCCCTGTCTCTTATACACATCTAGATGTGTATAAGAGACAGGCACTACCGCACGCCTCCATCGCGTAGCATGGCCATATGCCTCCATCGTGTAGCACTGTCGCATGCCTCCATCGCGTAGCACTGCTGCATCCTTGATCAACTAGCGCACGCAACTCTAACACCCAGCGCCCTTATCCGTGCAACTTGAGGCTGCCGCATGTGTTTCTCTTGGCCACACTTTGGCTTCCTTCAACACCCCAAATAACCTCTAAATGAGCAAGACCAACGCATGGAACAACACTTAGTCATTTTCTAGCTTCCAACACATGAGTTATACTTAGCCAATTTTCTACTAGTTTAAGGCTTAATTCAAAACTACTCAAGGAAAATCTTTTCAATACTTAGAAATTTCCTTCACTTCAACATAGGATTTAACTTTCACTTAGTTAATTCCCTTAACCACCTGCTTAAGTAGAAAAAATGGAAATCCGGATTTCACTTATATCCAGAGGGGAGTGCAACTACTGGGCTTTAGTGGAGTGACTCAGTAGTTAACATATGGGGATTAGTTCGATTTAAAGAGTTTAGCCAATTAATCTCAAATCGTCGGAGTCCATGATCTGTAGGTTCATTATGTCCCCCTATTAGCTCACAGATTAAACCTTAGAATAGCATGATCAATTAATTTGAAACGTTCAAATTCGAATTAAGGGAATGGGTAATTATATGCGATATAATTACACGTTTAATTATGGAATTAAAAGAAATTGGAAAATAGATTAATATTTAAATATGATTTAAATATTAATTTCATGAACATGGATGCATAGGAGTTAAATTGGTGTTTAATTAATTTTATGTTCGATATTAAATTAATAAAATTGTTTGATTAATTATTAATTTTATTTAAAAAATTAATTAATTGAATTAATTTTTTATAAGATCAACAGTTTTCAGTTTAATTAAAGAATTAAAAGTGTTAAATGATGTTGATTTGAAAATAGTTTTCAAAATTAGAAAAGAAATATGAAATTGGAAAAATCCTAAAAAGTGAGATTTTCCCACTTTGAAAAATAGCATCTTAGTCACTAATCCATTCCAATCCCACTTAATATGTTGAAGAAAGAAGTGTTTTTTGTTTATGCAATCTGATTGCATGTTTTTCCTACATAAAACACATAGAAATTTCAACTGAAAAGGTATGCAAAAAATGTTTATTGTTGGGAAATTGAGCTAAATAAAGGTTGTTCAATTTCTGGAAAACCAGTCACCTTCTTCTCTTAAATTCCCTTTGATTCAGCTTGTTTTGAGTCCCACGACTCAATCTAAGGTTTCTGAAACTTTCTTTTTATTTGATGAACATGCTTAGTTTGAAGCTAAAATTGATGAATTAGAGTGTTTAATGATTCTGTTTTCTTCCACTACATGCATGTTGAAACTAACAAATATATCAATTTAAGGTTGTTCACGTAGGAGAGAGTAGCTTGAATGTTGATTCTCTACGCGCTCAATAACCGTATATGTATGTCAATTGATTTTTTATTATAAACTTTGCATGATCTCCTTCTTGTAGTGCTACTTCCTATTCTCACATAGATGATACGTTAAATATAAGAAAGACACATCCCTAATTAGCTTGACTTTGAAATAAGTGTCATGAGAGAAATTTCAACTTTAATAATAATGTTTCTACTACCATTAGGGATTGTGTGCTCAATCCAAAATCTTTCATATGAGCAGTCAATTATCAATTAATCTCTCGACAATTTTGAACTAGTAAAAGTTTGGTGATGTTGTGAGTGTATATGTGAATAGCATGATCAACCATTACCTTGATCATCACCTTTTTGTTTGTTCAGGAAAAACACATTCTTTTCCTTGCTACAAAATTTTATAGAAATTTTCTTCAATGTTTTTTTTTTTTTTTTTTTTTTTTTTTTTTTTTTTTTTTTAAAAAAAAAAAGAGACTGGATTATTAAGTTGGAGAACACTCCTAGATATGTTCATGATCGCTTTTTCATACACTTTGTAATTTATATATATATATATATACATATTATAGTTTTAAAAGCTTAATTTGTTTGGTTGGAAATAGAAGAGAGTGTCATTTGTAAATTATTATTATTATTATTATTATTTTTTAATTTAGGGTTTTGTTGCTTTGTTCATGTTGAGACTATGGCTATTCCGATGGTCCAAAAATATAGAAGAAGCTATATACCTTTGCACATGGAATCCTAAGAAGTTTTAAGCATAATTTGTTTTCTATGGAATTTTCCATTTATTTTGATGTGCTTTTCTAGTTTTTATTTATTCCTACCTATCTCATTTACATGAATATATTTGAAATAAAGACTAGAAAAGGATTGACTTTGGTTGATATAGCGAGAGAAATCACTTTATGAGAGTTTTTTTTTTTTTTATTATTATTTTTTATTTTGTATGATTTCTGAGTGATGATTTTTGCTTGATTTTCGCCATTGTTCTATTTATGTAGGTTTGTTTTTAAGATAAAGATGCCATAGATATCAGAGTTCAGTTGATTAATGATGTGAGGTTTCTTTCTTTTCTTTTATATATTTTTTTAGAAATGACTATCTCTCGACGATGCCCATACAAGCGTCGGAAGTTCCAGTAACTCTCGACGGTATATGTTTCTGCGTCGAGAGATGCTCTCCTGATGGGTATATTCCTACCAAACTCCCGACGACTAGTTTTTTGTCGGGAGTAGATCTTCCAACGCGTTTTTGACCATTTTTCGACGATTTCAAGCGTTGGAAAGGGATGTTTTCTTGTAGTGAAAGTAGGGGAGAGAGGGTCTCGTTACCTTAATCTCCTACGTGACTTAAAATGATATCATGCATTCTCCATTAATATGAACATGGAAATAAACATAGATTTTATGCACACACTAATTTTATTTATCAACTAGAACTAAAACTAATTCCATGCACGATCAAAACAAAGCAACCATCTATTTTGACATTGAATATCAAACATATAATAGATGTATTTTATAAAACAATATAGAATAAGTTTACACATTTAAAAGTGATTCTTAAATTGTTAAAATTATTTTATCATTTTATAATCACTTAAAAAATGTTTGTAATCATTAAAAATTAATTTTAATAGTATGAAAATTATATTTAAAAGTAATTAAAAATATATCTTAGAAGTGATTTTAACCATTCTAAAATTACTTCCGAATATCCACTATGTATACAATGAAAAAATAAATGATTAAAATTCTACCAAACTTACTTTGGACACCTCCACAAACAACACCCAAAGGGACCCTACAATACATCCACTAGAATCAAATAAACAACACCAGGTGTACTTGAAACAAAGAAAAAGATAAAACAATACCAAGTGCAATTCACTAGAACTAAAAGACAAAAAATTGTTCCCACACCTCAAAAAAAAAAAAAAAAAAAAGGATTTCTCATCAATTTATTACCATTATCGAGTTAGTAACTTATATTTTGATAAATATTTTTTTTTAAATTTTTTTTATACTTATTTAATTTTAGTTTAGGTAATTTCAATTAATTTAATTAAGTTCAAATTTTTTTTATATGTATTACTCTTTTCATATGTTTTTTTCGTTAAAATACCATTTTGATCCATATAGATTTATTATAAATACAAAAAATTAAAATTTAACGTTTGATAATATATGGATTAGAATTGAACAAATTCTAAATATAGATTACGACGATACTTTAACTAAATTGTTAATTAATTCAATATTTATCGAAAATATATAATCTAAAATTAAACCAACTACAAATTACAATCACATGGAACGAAAATGATATCTTAATTTAATTATGGTTTTCTTTTTTTAAAAAATAAAAAGCTGTCAAATTTATGGAACGGGACAGAGCATCCACTTCTCATACTTCTTCTATACATTTTCAGAATTGAGAGTTCAGAGCTCTGGAAAGAAAATAAATTAAAAAAATCAGAAAAAAGAACATAAGAATAAAAAATCCCACAAATCAACAAGCAGCCATTTTCAAGTTCAACGTATTTTATATAATTAAACTTAATGCTCTCCCTTTTCCTTCCTTTTCCTTCCCCATTTCCTCGTTAATGGCGGATGAACGCAATTCCTTTTTATATTAATTCCCCGAAACCCCTTTGAAGTTTCCTCTTCAAACCTCCAAAACCCAGTTTTTGAATCTCTCTATCTCTCTGTTTTTCTGGGTTTTTCTTTTCCTGTGTTAAAATGGCTCAGCCGCCATTGAAGCAGCTTGCCACCATCTGCACATCGAAGCCTGCTCCATTACCGACCTTTCTCTTTGTTGTCATCATCTGCGTTTTGGGTTTTTTCACATTTCATTTTTCGAGCTTATCGTCGTTCTCTGCAACTTCGACTCCGAGCAATTCCGTTCGGTTCCAGCAGCTTCTTCTTTCATCGGCGTCGAACTACACCGTCGCGTCGTATCTTCGGTCGCTCACTCTTCATCCGCATCTCGCTGGAACGGAACCCTCATTGGAAACTGTCCAATACGTCGAGTCTCACTTCCGGGAACTTGGGCTTGAAACGCACTCGATTCAGTATGATGCTCTGCTTTCTTACCCAAAATCCGCTTCTCTTTCGGCTCGATTGCCGAATGGAAGCGTTGTCAATATTCCGTTATCGGAATATGTTGAGGGGGTAGTTCAACCCTACCATGCTTATTCGCCGTCCGGCACGGCGTACGGCACGGCTGTGTTCGTGAACTACGGCCGGGACGAGGACTACAGGGCGCTAGCGAAGATCGGCGTCGCCGTCGACGGATGCATTGCGGTGGCGAGGAAAGGGGAATTTCCGAGGGGCGTGGTGGTGGCGAAGGCGGAGGCTAATGGGGCAAAAGGGGTTCTATTGTACACCGAGGGCGACGGATTTAGACAGGGCTTTGAGAGAGGGACGGTGATGAGAGGAATTGGGGACCCACTCAGCCCTGGTTGGGCAGCCATTGATGGAGCTGAGAGGTTGAGTTTGAACGACAGTGAAGTTTTGAAAAGGTTCCCAAAAATTCCTTCTATGCCTTTGTCGGCTGAGGCTGCTGAGATCATTCTGAGTTCACTCGACTCTGCTTCCGTACCGCCGGAGTGGCGGGACATGAAAGGCAAGCTTGGGTCGGCGGCGGTGGGGCCTGGTGGTCCGACATTTATCAACTTCACTTACCAGGTTTTGAATTTCAACACTTAAGTCAAGATGAAAAGTACTGTGTGTTGGAAAATTTTAGCTAGTGGCTATTGTTTGTTTTTTTGTTGTTGAGGCCCATATATTGAATGCTCTTTCTTTGACTTTGCTGGTCTGTTGTGGCACTTTCTTTTTTTCCCTTCATTTGTAAATTGGTAGTTGTATTTGTTCCATTAGGCGTAGACCTTTACTTTTCTTTTGTTCTGTCTTCTGATGAGAAGTGACTTTGCTTTACGGCTGTAAATTCTTTGTCAAACTTAGAACTGTCCCTCGTTGACTTATCTTGACCATAATTGTGGGGATTTTTCTGGGAAAAATTTAGTACTACACGGCAGTAGTTACTTCTTCCATGTCATTTGATGATACATTACTTTATTTTATGGGCCCACACGATTCTTAAATATTTCTTTTATGGAATTCATTGAATGGAAGAAGTATGAAAAATTGTTCACACCACTGTGGTACTAGAAATTTTACTATGCTTTCTGCTTCAGCTGACCGTCGCAGTGTCAATGTTCTTGTTGGGCTTTGATTCTTTCTTGCTGAGTTTCACCCTCAGGACATAAATTAAATTGAAGGGTAGACGTTTTGGGAAAAGAAAACAACAGAAAACAACTGATCAACATTACTCTTAGCTAATTAGAAGTATTTTTTTTTATTCAAAATTTTCGTGATGGTTGATTACATAGTCAAAGTTGATGCTAAAATTTCTAAAAAATGTTATAGAAAAAGTGTTTCATCCAAGAGCTCTACCCTCAATAGTCATTCCAACCTCAGTCCTACTCATAAAGGTTAATAATGCCCAGTAAATGAATACAGAACCAGGTTTTCTTATGCCGGTGAGTTTGTTTGTTTGTTTTTTTTGTTTTTAGGTAGATGTTAGTTGACATTGCATAAGTTGCAAGTAGGGAAAGTTTTCTTAAGATTGTTGCGAGGTTAATACATGAGGAATAAGGATTGATATTGTTAAATCATTGGGTTTTTTGTGTTATTAATTTACAAGAAATCAAGTTAAAAATATTAGTGTCATTGGGAACAGATGGTTAAGCTCCAAGCTGCTTCGTGGAGTTCTCTCTCTAATTTTCTTTTTAATTGTTCCAAATTTGAGATTAATTCTTGTTGGAGACTTCCTTGTAATTATATTTCAAATTGTAAGTATTTGCTGTTTTCTATCTTGGGGTTTGTGGTTGTCACTCGTCCTGTAGGGGTTTGCAACTTTTCAATTATCAAGGAAAACTTATGCTTCTTGTCCCAAAAAAATAGAAAGCTTTGCGGATTTGCATTAAATTTTGATAATATTCATTATCATGGCTGTTTTTTTCTTTAATAAATATATATTTTAATATAATCGTCAAAGACTCTGATTTTATGGAATGAAAATGAAGAATGCATAGGATTTCCATACGAGCGTTCCCCATCCTTGGACGTCTATTTCTTTTCCTAGTTTTTTCCTTTTTCTAACTCTCCATTCATCTCATTTTTAGGGGGAGAGGAAAGTGGCAACAATTCGTAATGTCATAGCTGTCATAAAGGGGTTAGAAGAGCCTGATCGCTTTGTGCTTATGGGTAATCATAGAGATGCATGGAGTTTTGGTGCTGTTGACCCGAACAGTGGAACTGCTGCCTTACTTGACATTGCACGTCGTTTTGCTCTTTTGAGAAGGTTGGGGTGGAACCCTCGAAGGACAATTCTTCTTTGTAGTTGGGATGCTGAAGAATTTGGTATGGTAGGTACTATCAAATCTCCATGTGCCATGAATGATTGCTGGTGACTTAACATGCCTTTCCCCTTTTTTCATTCTCTCTCTGATGAGAGCAGAAGAGGAGAAGGTGCTTCAGCCATCAATTTTTTCCTTTATCTATTCATATGTTTCTCTATACAATTATTTATTTTTTAATTTATGAAGAAGACTCTTTCCTCGAGGCATTTTATAGGTTTAATTCGGTGTATAAGGACACTTTTTTCTATGTTGTAGAAATAATTGAGTACTAGATAATATTCTATCAAGAAGTACATTCCTTGTTTTTTAGTGAAGCTTCTCTAAATTAGATTTTGCTGCTTGCAGATAGGATCTACCGAGTGGGTTGAGCAAAACATTGTGAACCTTGGAACCAAAGCTGTGGCCTACCTTAATGTAGATTGTGCAGTTCAGGGACCGGGGTTCTTTTCTGGTGCAACTCCTCAGCTAGATGATCTCCTCCATGAGGTTACTGCTCAGGTACACGAGTAAAGAAATTATCATTTGGTAGATAAATTATTTCCATACCAACCAATCAACTACTTTTGGGTTTATACTTCGGAAAACCAAACCGATTGTCATGAATAGTATAAACAAACTTAGATCTTTCGGTTTTTCTGTTCTTTTATTTATTTATTATTTTTTTAAAGAAAAAACTATTGGTTTATTTATTATTTTGACTTGCTCCACCCATGCCTCTTATGTCGCATGTTTTTCTAAAGACTTGCTGATATCAGGTCCAGGATCCTGATGTGAAAGGTGCAACTGTGTATGACACATGGACAGCCAAAAATGGAATTGGGAATGTAAGACCGTATTATCTTAATATGTCATTAATATTGATCCTCGTACCACCATTTGCTTTTCCATATTGCTTGCATCATACCTGTTTTATGACTATGAAATGATTAACTGGCCTACTGGCTGACTCTGTTTCTGCTGCTCAAGGCTTCTTCAAATAACAGTAGAAGACAAACCAAATATTTGAAATATAAAATATAATCTCAGCTTTTTGGATTGAGTTTAACTGACAAATTTTACTAAATGCTGTCATGAATTTATGCATCCTGTGTTTTAAACAATATGATTGCATACAATTTGTGAATTCTCTGTTGATTGTTTGATTGCGAATTTGCGATTGTTCTTGGCTAGTTTGCAGATTGAAAGACTTGGTGCTCTGAATTCTGATTTTGCTGCATTTGTGCAACATGCAGGAGTTCCGTCAGTTGATGTGTATTATGGAAGAGGTACTTTCCTCTTGACATTATAGCAATACTTGAAAAGAACTGAGAATCACAATCACCATAAATCATTTCTCCCATGCTTATTGTTGCATTTGATATTGTCCTGGTTGCATAGCTTTTCATGGCGATATAGGTCTTAGGAGTTTGGTATAGTGTGCATATTTTATTGGTGGTTTTGTTTCATCCTAAGGGGAATTTTTTTACAGAAAATTGTCTTTTTTGCTATCTCGTGGTATATTTGGCTCAAGAGAAATAGGAGAATCTTTCAAAGCCAGAGACATTGTGGGGGAGGTCCGGTCTTTGGTTAGATTTAATACCATTTTCTGGGTGTTGGTTGCAAGATAATTTTGTAATTACCAGCGTCTTCTTATTTTTGAGTAGTTGGAGTTTTTGTTTTTAATAGGTATAGCCTTTTTGTCTAGGCGCCTATTGATTTGGGAGTTTTTTGTATTACCTGGTTGTATATCCTTTTATTCTCTCTAATGAACGTATGGTTTTTCATGCTTCTTGTTCAAGAAGAAATAAAAAATACGATTTTTCATTATTAAGAAAATACGGTGGGTTGAGAGGGATGCTCGTGATACGTGGTCTATTATTTGTTTTAATGTTTCTCATTGGGCTTCAATTTCTAACGTTTTTTGTAATTATCCTATGAACATGATTTTGTATAGTTGGAGCCCCTTCTTGTAGAAGGTTTCCTTTTTTTTGTGGACTTGGTTTTTGTATACCCGTGTATTCTTTCATTTTTTCTCAATGAAAAAATTTGTTTTTTTTTTTCCTAATATATATATATATATATTAAAAGAAACTCATCGTTTAGTTGTCTCTGTTTAGTGACAAGCTTCCTTTCTTACTCAGATTTTCCTGTCTATCATACTGCCTTTGACACCTATGATTGGATGGCAAATTATGGAGACCCATTGTTTCAACGGCATGTGACTGGTTAGGATCTTTTTAAATTGGCAATGAACCTTTTGTTCTTTTGTTAATATGAAACCAACTTACACCAAAGATAACGAAAGAAATTCGCCTTTGATCGCATGCTTCATTGATAAGGTAACAGCTATTTTTCTGATGCCTTTTCTGGGTATAATGGTCTTCTCACTCTGTCCTTCAGTTGGCAGCATATGGGGACTGCTAGCCCTTCGGCTTTCTGACGACTTAATTCTCCCTTTCAGTTATGTCTCCTATGCGAATCAGTTACAGGTGCCCTTACGCTGATACTTTTGTTCTTTATTCAGACTGTTAAAGAAAGTTGAGGGATTAAAATCAAAATTTCAGAAGTTTGGGTAGCTAAAATAAATATGGATAAAAATTCAGGGATCAATACCTGCTTTTAACTTACCTTAATGAAGGCATTGTACTTAGAAGCACAATGTTATGCTTTTAGTTTTAGCATACACTGGTTATAAAATGTTGTCAATTCCCTTCCAACACAGGCATACCAAGATACACTGAACGATGTTTTAGATGGGAGCGTATCGTTGCACACCTTATCAACATCCATCCAAGAACTCAAATCTGCTGCCCAAGAAATTGAGAATGAAGCAAAGGTAAGATCACAAGAAGAAACAGAACTTGGGATGCTGCATCTAAGATTTTTGATTTGTGTATAAATATGTCCTAACAACCAGTCTATATTATATTGTGAATGCAGAGATTGAGAGAGCAAGAAATTTTTAGTGATGTGGCATTGTTTCAAAAGCGAGCATTAAATGATCGTTTGATGCTTGCCGAAAGAGGCTTCCTAGATGTAGATGGGCTTCGCGGTCGTCCATGGTTCAAGCATCTTGTAAGTGTTTCTTTTCATCAAAGTATTGCCTAATATGATTGTGGTGTTTGACTGTTTGCAACAGTGCTAAGATTACAAACCTGAGGAGAGCTCAGAGCTATGATCTTGAGAATGTTATAAAGGGATTGTTTAGTTTATTCTTGTTTGCGAATGAAACCCCCCTTGCCTAGGCCCTTTAGTTGCATCGACATTTAACTTTTGGGTTTGTTGTCCAAGATAGTAGAGAAGCTCACCATAGCAACACATTTGATTGTACCCAAATGTATTCACTCGCCAAAATAATGCTTATAACGTAACTAGGCAGGGAAGTAAAATTAATCCTTGTTCATACATGGGCATCTACGGTATGAAATGAGCCATTTTGAATAGGTTCATTGCTCCTGCCCAAACTATGATTAATCTGGCATGGGCTACATGAGCCCTCAGTAGTTTTTCAGATAAATAGATGAGTCGGGCATTCCCGGGCCACCAAGTGAATTCGGTGGTTTATTGGTCTTGACCAACTAAAGTTCTATTAAAGAGTGTTTTGACAAGGTAGAACCTACCAAGGAAATATAAGGTTTTCATGAGATTGATCTTGAGCTGCCGTCTTATAACCAAACGTTGCAACGAACTCTCTATCCAGTTACTAATATATCTTTAGTGCCTTAATAATAAGGAGTGTTCAAAAAATCTGATGACTCAAAAAATTCAATCAACAACCTGACCTATGAACAGCCATACTCATAAAATTTCTATCACACATTTGGAGCCCCCCCATTTCTTATCACTGAGAGACTACTCTTTCCTGAATCTTAACGATGTTTGGGTGTGTTTTCTACTTGGACTGTTTCTGAAAACTATTTCTTTTCGAAATCCACTCCATGTTTTCAAAGGAATTACAATTTCAATTGTTCTGAAGACAGAGTATCCACGAACATAGAGTAAGAGAATCAGAAAACAGCTCCCAAATGTATCTTATGTTTTTGAGTTTCTATACCATCATTGAAGCGAGCCTATGTCTTTTGTATGGCTTGGCTTAATTCACTTCTCTAGATGAAAGTGGCTTTCTCATCAATGGAAATGACTGATTTATCTAACTTCATATGTGCAAAAGGAATCGTCCATTGCCGATCTATCTTTCTCTGTTCGTTAAATTTCAGTAGGCTGGTTCCTGGATGCTTCTCTTTGAATTGTACTTACCATCTACAGGCAGCCTATACATATCTTCTGCTCAATAACTTCTGTAAATATCCTCCTTATTGCAGGTTTACGGGCCTCCGAGCGACTACGAAAGTGCACTGGTTTACTTTCCCAGTATTGCAGATGCAGTCTCCGAATCCAAGAAAATGAACAAAAGGGAAATGGAGGAAGTAATTCAGCATGAGATTTGGAGAGTGGCTAGAGCCATTAGAAGGGCTGCTTTAGCACTTAAAGGTGAACTCTCATGAAAAACAGAAACACCTAAAGTTTTACAGTATCTAGAAATTTACAGATGGGGAATGAGAAACGATATCAAGTGTCGATCACTCGCCGTTGTAAGTTGTTTCTGATCACTCGGTTTCTTGTTGTATCGCGTGAGACCACCCTTATATAGTAAATACTTGTGCAAGGAAGGAAGAACATGTAACTACATCTAAGGAAAGTTATTTTTCATGTCTTTTTGTGAAGTGGCTATATATTGGTCTGTTTGTTCAAAAGTAGGCTTTATTTTAGAAAACTTTTGTCTTAGGAGGGAGAGTTTCAGCTCAACTGATTGGGTTATCTTGTATTAGCCCTGGGGCTCTTTTGTGAAGATAAATTACAAATTATGAGGTAGATACCTTACAAGTTTTATAAGTTTTATTCTTCTACTCTGCCTCTTCTCATGGAGAGTGAAGATGAAGAGATAGAACCTTGCAAGCCTGTTATTTTATTATTATTATTATTATTATTATTTTAGAATTTTAAATTAAATAATTATTAGTTAATTTAATCAAAGATATAAAGGCCTTCCCATGAATATACCAGTTTATTTCCTTGTAAAACATGATCTCTCTCTCTCTCTCTATATATATATATATATTTTGGGATTAAAATACTGATTTGGTCCCTATAATTTGGATAAAGTTGAAATTTAGACTTTATGATTTCATAAAATCCTCGTAAATGGTTTTTTCAGTAGAGACTATTTATTAGGAGTTTATCAAATTATATAAGAGTTATTGAGATTTTTTTAAATCATGGGGATTAAATTTTAACTTTTTTCTTCTAACCATGAGGATCAAAATTTTAATTTGATCTCTTTTTTTTTTTACGTGATAAATGGATATATTTACTATTGATACATCAAATGGTTTTCTGAATGAGTATTGATATATAAGTTGGCTTATATACAAAATATAAAATATACCATATATTATTAATATATGAAATATGAAATATATCACATATATATTTGATATACAAGATACAAAATATATCATATCCATTGCTAGACACCAATGTGGATAACATTGGTCTAATTAAAAGGTTGTATATCTTAACAATTTTGTCAATTGTTGCAATTCTCCTTTCAATTATATGCTCATAAATTTTAGGTCAGGTTTCAATTTTGTTCTTAGAGGACGTCTAGGGAGAAGAAGTTGGTTATTATAGTACTAGGTTATTATAATTGGGTTAAAATAGTTTGTGTTTGGAGTATTGGTTATTTTAGTTTGGGTTAAGAGTGTGTTTGAGGTGTAAACTATTTTAGTTTGAGAAGAAAATAGTGAACGCTGTAGCAAAAAAAAAAAAAAAAAGTAAGTAAAATAGTAGATCGGGGTTGAAATAGTGTTGATCGTATCTAATTGGAGGTTTTAAAATAGTATTTGTTGTAGCAAGAGGTGATTATTATAGTTTTATGACAGTTTTTGCTCTAAATGTCCCCTTAAGTTTTAGGATAGATTATACGTCACTGTATTTTTGACAATGAGTGGTAAAAGAGTATGACTATTATATTTTTATCACAAAACATTTTGGAATGAAATAATGTATACTAAAGTGTAGTTTGACAATGAGCGATAAAAAAGTTGAAAGGAAGTTACTCATCTTAAATAGATTTAGGAGATATTTGGTTAAAATGGTCGAAAAAACCACATATTGAGAGAAAAGTCATGCACTAGTAAAATCAACAAATTCTTTAAACTCTTCAATTATATATATATATATATATATATATATATATATATAAATCAAATGTTGTTTCAAACAATTTCAAGATTAAGAGTTAAAATAACTTTTTTGAAATGATAAAAGCAAAATTAAAACATATCTTAGAATGTTTAGGGGTGTTTGGGGGTCTAATATGAGTTGGGTTGAGATGAGATCCAATATCATCTCAGTGTTTGGGGACTTGTTTTTATGTCACCCATTTCAAATGTCCAAGCCCAATGATTTGTAAACAATAATTTCAATTTGGAGCGGTGTTTCGTATGTCTCCCCTTTCACTCATATGTCTCTCCTCTCCCCTTTCACCCACATGTCTCTCCTCTCCCCTTTCCCTCATGTGAATCCCATTTATTAGATGTCATTCTTCAGATTTCTACTATCTCTTTTCCTTCATGTGAATCTCATTTCTCAGATATCATCCTTCAGATCTCTTCTCTCTCGTTTCCCTCATCCGTTTCTCATCCCTTAGATCTCCTTTTCCCCTTTCCCTTATGCGATTCCCATTTCTGAGATCTCATCCCTCAGATCTCTTCTCTCCCCTTTTCCTCATTTGTTTCTCATCTCTTAGATCTCCTTCTCCCCTTTCCCTCATGCGATTCCCATTTCTGAGATTTCATCCCTCAGATCTTCGCTCTTCCCTTTCCCTCATGTGATTCCCGTTTCTCAGATCTCATCCCTCAGGTCTCTTCTCTCCCCTTCCCTCACGCGTTTCTCATCCCTCAGATCTCTCATCTCAAACCCTATCATTTAACCTTAAGATCTCTCGTTTCATCGATTCCTTCTGTGCATGCAGATCTCTCGATTTTTTTATAGTTTCTTAACCGATTTGTTGATTTTCAGATCAGTCCCCTTCCTCCTCGCTGCTTCATTGAAAAACTCAACTAGCCCCTTGCTACTTAGATGGTCCTCCTTTCACCTTTAACCTATTCTATATTTGGATTTTGGTCATCGGTGAAACTGTTTTGGGTTGTCGATCGTTGAATGCATGGTAGGGGGCTGTTGATAGTGAAGCTCAGTAAGGAGAATACCATCCACCTTAGGTTTATTTTCTAAATCCTAAGAGACCGATGATGAGTTATTCCACATGATTATTTCTTTATAAAATCTCATTTTCATGTTGTTATTCTCTAATATATTTCATCTTTTATGTTCTCAAATTGCAGTTTTTTTTTTTCGTTTATGTTTTCAATTTCATTCATCCTACTATGTTTAATTATGTGTTCCAACTCATTGTGTGTTAATTCTATTTTCATTCATCCTATTTTAGTTATGTTCCAATTCATTGTGTTTAATTAAGGGGTCGTTTCATTCATCCAATGGAATGTTTAACTTGTTTAACTCATGATTTTATTTTGCTTATTGAATGGTTGCTAAACTACACCATGATTTTAGTTTTGTTTTCTTCTAATTCCAATGGAATGTTTAACTTCTGTTTGTTGTGTTTAACTCCTCGTAATTTTATTTTGCTTGTTTAATGGTTGCTAAACTACACCATAATTTTAGTTATGTTTTCTTCTAATTCCAATGGGATGTTTAACTTCTATTTGTTGTGTTTAACTCCTCGTAATTTTATTTTGCTTAGTTAATGGTTGCTGAACTAAACCAAGATTTTAATTATGTTTTCTTCTAATTCCAATGGAATGTTTAACTTCTGTTTGTTGTGTTTAACTCCTCATGATTTTATTTTGCTTATTAATAGTTGTTGAATTACACCGTGATTTTAGTTCTATTTTCTTCCAATTCCAATGAAATGTTTAACTTCTGTTTATTGTGTTTAACTCATGATTTTATTTTGTTTATTTAATGGTTGTTGAACTACACCATGATTTTAGTTCTGTTTTTGTCCAATTCCAATGGATGTTTGTACTGTGTTTAACTCCTCATGCTTTTATTTTGCTTATTTAATGGTCCACCCACTTCTATTTAATGCTTTTATTTATTGATTGAACTCCACTATTTTTTTTTTGGCATATACATTAATGACTCAACCACACCCTTAATGACTCAATCACTTCATGAAATGGATTGAGTTCATTTATTTATGATTTGTAAAATAAAACCTGAGGCCTATCAAATCTATATTTAATTTATTCCGATTTTTTGGGCTTCAATTAATATTGAACCACCCACCTCCTCTCTTCCTTATATAACATCCTCCTCATCCACCTTCAATAATTCAAGAGTCCTCCACGTCCAAGGTTTTTTTTTTTTTTTTTTTTTGTCAATTTGGTGAGTTGTTTCCATCAACCATACTTTTCTTTTTACTTTTTTTCTTTTCCATTTTCTAACTTTTGTTTGTTTCATGAGTGGTAGGGTGTCATTGTGTTTTTTCATCTATTGAAGGTGTTAAGGTATGAAAAGTTCTATCCTCTTAATTATTATGGTTTGTTATACTAATATGTCCATCATCTTTTGTTTTAGCTCTAATTTTAAATTTGATCTTGCAACCCTTGGACTCTCTACTCATAGATAACATACGAGTAACAAAGGTATGACCTTTCTTTCTTAAACAAGTTCCTTTATTAAGTAATTCATCTCCTTTTTGTTTACTGACTTATTTCGCTGTTCTTGTTGTGTAGCCCAAACTAATCCAACATTCCATTAGTTTGAGGTTTGTGTTATGTTATATACCAATTTTTATAGTCCACTCCCCTTGTAGTACGTTTTTTGGATTATTTACACATGTTTTCGACATTTCATTTATTGTAACAAATTGTTATTGTTTATTTCGTACATTTATTTCTTTATTGATAAGTACTATATATCGTTGATAATTGTATGTTTGTAATTTGATAATTTGTTGGGCATTTTGTATGCGTGCTATTTTATTTTTATATGTTTATATATCTCAATAGTTTTATTTATGTAATACAATGATGTTCATAAATCTTTTTGTTTTTGTGTATTTTGGCAATTTGGGCAATAATTAATTGTAGATAATGATAGATTTGGGGAATAGTCAATTATAGGTTTTTGTTTTTATTGATAAATAATTATTTATGTTTTTATAAATAAAATTGAATCATAACAGGTTTTTGTTTTTATTGATAAATAGTTATTTCTATTTTTACCAATAAAATTGAATCATAATAAGTTCGGTAATTTCCATAATAATATGTGTAGAATTGACCACTTTAAATTAAAATTTTTTTCATAATAATAAGTAAAAGGAATTTTTTTTCAAAAGAAGTTTTGATGTTTTCATTCACTAGCCATTTCCAAGTGCATAATTGTCATTGAAAAAAATCTTCAATTTAGTTGTTCTAATTTAGTTTTGAATAAATTATCAAAAATTTCCTTATTATGAGCATTCACCTAGAAATGGTATTTTCAATTATTATAAGATCCCACCTACAAACAGTTATAGGGAGATTAGATGGGGAGAATCCATATGAACCCCTGAGCTGATACTTATCGGGAACAATATTTGCATTTTGGGTCAATTGGTACAAATGAGATTTTTTTAACCAATCTACTAGTTAAACCCCCCAATAAAAAAAACTGTAAAACATCAACATTTTGGTACTCAATCAAGAATTTTTAGTCCATGTTTTAGTATGCACCATACTCGTTAACTACTTACGATTAATCTTAAAATTTGACTGGATTTTTTTTTTTTTAAAAAACAACAATAATAAAGAATTTATTTAAAAGACATTGGGAAGAAAGGGATAATAATCAAAATAATCTTGAGCAATAGTTCTAACATGAGACGTTGGGAAGTAAGGGAGAATAATCAATATAATCTTAAGTACTAATTTGAATATAAGTAATGTATTTCAATAGAGACTGAATCCTTATAAAACTATTTTCCCTTTTGTATCCTAGGGTTTTAGTTTCTATCCCAAAATATGGAAAATGAAGAAGTTTTTACTATCATTTCAATCATCACTACATCCCAACGATAACAATTCCTAATATTAGCCCTATTACTACATGACCATTGTAGAATAGAGAACCAACTTTTCTACACTAGACATCGAATTAGACAATTAAACTTCTTTTGGCTTATTTATGAGAATGATGTCTGTTGTCGTAAGAGCACGCGGATAGATAGACGGATTTTCGTCATCCTCTGTAACATGCTTAGGACGACCGGTCGTCTGACACCTACTCAATGCATTGACGACGAAGAGATGGTGACAATTTTCCTCCACATTTGGTGCACGACGTTAAGAACCGAGTAGTTGGATGACAGTTCACATGGTCTGGTGAAATTGTTTCGAGGCATTTTAGGATCGTTCTGACCGCAGTACTACAACTTCATAAGTTACTGCTGAAAAAAATGGAGCCTATCACGAGTGACTGCACTGATATTAGGTGGAAACTGAGGTATTACAACAATTTTAATTCCACTCCTAGTTAAATATTAGGTTCTAGATTTTCAGGAAACTAGGAAATGTTTATCCTTTATCAATGTATGATCCTATACAAAATTGTCTATGTGCATTAGATGATACATCCATCAAGGTCAATGTAAGTGCAGTCGATCGTCCCTGCTATTGTACCTGGAAAGGTGAGATAGCCACGAATGTGCTTGTTGTCTGTTCTCCAACTGATGAGTTCATATTTGTGCTACCAGGATGGGAAGGGTTTGCAGCCGATTCTAGAGTGCTTAGGATGCAATTTCTCTACCACATAGGTTGAAGGTGTTGGGTTTTATATCCTAAAACTCGCAGTTTGTGGAATGATAAACATTTTCTATAATCAATATACTTATTATTGATTTCATAAATTGTTTAAAAGTCTAAATCCAATAAACTAAGACCCATGACTATTGTATGAGTACTTGAACTTTATGTGGAGACATAAGAATGGATCAGGTTCGAGTAAATAGTCAAAATGATCTATGGTACATGAATAAGGTTGGGTACCTTATTTTAGTAACACCGCTTTCATGCCTAAGGGTTTTAGTGCTACTTAGATCCAGTTCTATTACATTGGTGATGCGGCCTACTCTGTAGTTATTACAAAGAGTTGTAAAGTGCTACATGCGATGTGATTCTAATTCGTACATGTTATGACATGAGGAGTGGGGGCGTCCTATGCAATGAGTTTGCATAAGATCAGAACCAAGAGATAAATCACTCTTACTTTATAACGTTGTTTACTGTTTAAGACTGACTATTTCACCTAGATGACCTAGGTAACTCAATCTTAATCCTGAGCTAACTATGAATTTCTGTTTATTCGAGATTGTCCTTAGATTTATATAGGTGAGGGTTGGCTCAAAAAACTGGCTCAATAAGACTCCAATTTCAGGGGTAAGATCAGATAAATAGTTGGGGACATAGGGTGCAAGACGAAGTTCACGTCTACCCAATTTAGGAAAAGGAGAAAGGTTGTTCTCTCAAGTATTGACTCCAGGTCTTGAACAAGGGGCCCCACCCTCTCACTGGGCTGAGAGAGTTTAGTTTAGTGATTGGATCACAAACCAATTGTTCATTAGAGGATCAGTAAAGACTTTGAGGAATAAGATGTAATCTCGGGGGTAAACAGATATTTGACTCAGCCGTTATTACGAACAACCTGTGAAAGGTCGACTTGCCGATTATGGTTAAATCATGTGGACATAATATATCTACAGTGAGAGGAGTGCAACTATGGGCTTTAGTGGAGTGACCTATTAGTTAACAAATGGAGATTAATCTGGTCTAATGAGTTTAGCCAATTAATCTCGGATTGTTGGAGCCCATGATCTGTAAGTCCGCGAGGTCCTCCTACTAGTCTATCAAACTAGCTTTAGAATAGTGTGATAAGTTAATTTGAAACGTTCAAATTAGAACTAAGGGAATTAGTAATTATATGAGATATAATTACGTGTTTAATTTGAGAATTAAACGGAATAGGAGAATATATATATTTAAATATGATTTAAATATATAAAGATGGATTTGTGTAAAAATTAATTTAATATTTGATATTAAATTAATTAAGTTTTATTTAAAATTAATTTATGAAATTAATTTCTTTTTTCAATTTTAAAATTAAAAATGGTTTTTGGAAAAATCATTTTTGATTTTATGATAAAATTAGAAATTAGAAAATAAAAACACAAAAATGGAAAAAACTTGTTTTCCATTATCCATCTTTCAAGTTGCTCACACAAAATGCATTCAACTTTGTCTTGTTTTCTCTAAGCATGAGCTGCAACTCATGCAACTCTCTCCTTTGCATGTTGATTTGCAATATAGTGAAGAGATTGGAGTGAATTTTGGGCATGCAATCTATAGAGAATTTCAAAGAAAATTTGGGTTGAAGAAAGGGTTCTTCAACAAGATTATTGCAGTGAGCATTTCTCCTTTATCCCTTGATTCAAGCTTGTTTTGAGTCCCACAACTCAATCTAGAGCACCAAGAGAATAATGGAAAAGATCTTGAGGTGGTCTGCAACAAGATTTGGAGAAGATAGCAGTTGGAGAAGAAGCTTTGAAGAAGTTCTACAAGAGGTATGTCTTGAAACTCACTTGTTTTCTACAAGAACATGCTTTATATTTTGTCAAAATTAGTGAATTAGAGTGTTTAGATGATCCTTGTGCTTCCGCTTTTATACAATCCTACAGAAGGTTCCCAAGGGTATAGACTTTTGTAATTACACTGTCTGGATTCAAGAGCAAATAGTTTGTCAATTAATTTTATGTATATTATGCCTAGGTTATTATTACCTATGTGATGTTGGATATCCCAATGCTGAGGGATTCTTGGCACCATATAGGGGAGAGCGGTACCATCATTCAGAATGATGTGGTGTTAAAAATGCACCGACTAATCCATGAGAATTTTTCGACGTGAAACATTTATCAACTAGAAATTTCATAGAAAGAGCATTTGGCATACTCAAAGGTCGTTGGACGATACTATGTGGAAAGTCCTACTACCCAATTAAGATCCAATGTAGAACAATAACAACATGTTGCTTGTTTCATAACCTGATAACAAGGGAAATGGGCCAAACTACAATGTCCGTAACAACGGATGATGAAGATTCTACATCTAGCGAGCTCGATCATGAAAATATATAATTTATTGAAACGTCCAACGAATTGACCAATTTCAGGGATGAGTTGGCGACGTGAATGTTCGATGAATGGGAACAAGCATAATGAGTATAAATTTTATTGTTCAATTTGCTTTACTATGAATAACTTCCTTATGCTTTTAGATTATGTTATCATTCAGTTTAAACAATCTTCTATATTGAATTATCTTAATTTATGTTGTGTTAATTGGTTCATGTGAATGATGGAACATGTTCTCCACTATTCGTACTCAAAAGTTTGTTTATCTAACTGTCCCCAATTTATTTTATTAAGTTATACGTATTGTATGTAGCTAAATGACAAGACGTGAGAAAATGACAAAACACATTTGGACGAAGGTTGAAGATGCATGGTTAGTGGAGTCACTATTGCACTTGGTGGAAACAGGTTGGCAAGCTGATGATGGAACCTTCAAGCCTGACTATTTACAACAACTACAACATCTACTTAACGAAAAGATTCCTAGTTGTTCCATTGGGCTGTCAACAATAAAGTGCAAGTTTAGATTTTTCAAGCAACAATATTGTGCAATCGCTGAGATCCTGAGTAATGCATGTAGCAGATTTGGTTGGAATGACGAGTTCAAATGTGTGGAAGCAGAGAAAGAGGTTTTTGATATATGGGTTCAGGTAAGAAAACATATTAAAATATTATTATCTTACAATGGCGAACTCTTTCTAATATAATATTATGTTCTAACATAATATATGTTCTTGTTTGTAGTCCTATCCCAATGCGAAGGGTTTGAGACAAATCATTCCTCTATTATGATGAGCTTTCAATCATCTTTGGAAAAGATAGGACCACTGGTGAAGGCAATGAAACTCCGTACGATCAAGCATCTGGAACAGATGAACATTTGGAGAATATTTAGTTAGGATCACAGGTTAATGAACAACTGTTGGATTTTATGCCCTAAAACTCGTAGTTTGTAGATTAATAAACATATTATGTTTTTTTTTCCCGATAAAGTTGTTATTGAAATTGTAATCTTGAATCCAACAAACTAAGGTCCTAGGGCTATTTAATGTAGTTTGAACTTTATGTAGTGAAATAAATGTGGATCAAACCCAAATATATAGCCAAAATGGTCTATAGTATATGAATAAGATTGGACACCTTATTCTGGGGACACTATGAATGCGGCCCACTTTGTAGTTAGTACAAACGATGTGATCTTGAATCGTTCATATAGAGATATGTGAGTGGGGGCATCCTATGTAAAGAGTTTACATAAGACTGAACCATGAAATAGTCACTTTCTACGTTCTAAATATCGTTTTATGTATAAAACTGACTATTTCGTTAATTGATGACCTAGGCAACTTAATCTTAATCCTGAGCTAACTATGAACTCATGTTCACTTGGAATTATCCTTAAATCTGCATAGGTGAGGGCAGCTCAATATCGCTAGCCCAACAAGCCTCCCATTTCAGGGGTAAGATCGGGTGGATAGCTGGGAACGTAGGGTGCAAGACGAAATTCCCTCCTACCCGTTATAGGGATAGTAGATAGGTTGTTCCCTTTAGTATTGAATCCAGGTCTTAAACAGGGGACCCCACCCTCTCCTTGGCTCGAGAGGGATTTGGTTTATAGGTTGAACCTTAAACCAATTGTTCATTAGAGGATCAGTGAAACTTAAGGAACAAGATGTAGTCTTGGGAGTAAAACGGTTTTTATGACCCAGTCGAGATTACGAACAACCTGTGAAGGATTAGCTTACTAATCATGGTTATATCAAATGGACACAAATATATCTATAGTGAGAGGAGTGCAACTACGGGACTATAGTGGAATGACCCATTAGTTAACGAATGTTGATTAGCTCCGTCTAAAGAGAAGCTGTGTCTGGACTGGCCTCCTATTATCCCGGTGCTAGCTCATTAGTTTAGCCAACTAATCTCATATCGTTGGAGCCCATGATCTATAGGTTCATTAGGTTCCCCTATTAGCTCATATGGAATAAACTTAGAACAGTATGATAGAATGATTTAAATTGTTCGAATTAGGTGAAGAGAGAGAAACCGACAAGTATATATGATATAGTGGTCGGATTTTTCAGTTTAGAGATACAACTTTAATATTTAAATGTGATTTAAATATCAAGAATATGAATACGTTCATATTCGGGAGCTAAAAAATAATGAAAATGGTCAAAGATGTAAAAAGTCAAAGAGTTGACTTTTGACTTTAAAAAGTCAAACTTTGACCGACCTTATATTCAAATGTGATTTGAATTTCAAGAAAATGAATGCGGATTCATGCTCGGGAGGTCAAAATTAGTCAATACGGAAAAAAAATCATAAAAAGTCAAAATGTTGACTTTTTGGTCAAAGTTTGACTTTGGCCAAATGACTATTTTGCCCTTTGACTAAAGTTAATGGGAAAATCCAAACTTTTGTTGGATAATTCTATTAACAAAATAGTGGGCTAGGTGTTGGCTTATAGTAGAGACATTAAACCCATTAAGCTAGTGGATTATAAATGTTGGGTTTTTATGGATTTGGTTCATGCAATTGTTGCATGGTTTTTTTCTATAAAATAGACTTTCATTTTGAATGAAAAAAGTTTTGCCATTTTGCCAAATTTTTTTTGTAAATTTGGGCTAGAAAAATCACATTTTTTGGAGAAAAATTTAAAACCCAAACCTAATCCAAAATTCCATTTATTTTTTCAATCTCTTTCTCTCTCTCAGTTTTCTTCATCCACCGGGTCCCACAACTCGGTTCTGAGTCCAGAGATAGTAGGTCAACTCTAGTGGTGGTCCAAAAGAGTTTGGGTCAAGATTCAGCAAGGAAAAGCGATTTTTGAGAGCTTTAAAGGTAAGTTAATTACTGTTTTTTTCCCTTCAAATTGCATGTTTTTTTCCTTTTAAGTTATAAGCAATTAGAGTGTAATTAGATCCTAATTCCGCTTCGTATGTCTCGTGTTCCATCATGTGGTATCAGAGCATGCTAGAATTATGCTCAATTGCTTTTGGTGGGTGTTTGTTTCCTATCTATTCAAGTGTTAAATGAAATGTGGACTAAAGTGGATTTATTATGATTTTGGCATTGTTTTTCTCTAAATTTCTTGTGAAAATTTGTAATTGCTCACATGTTTATGAGCATTAATGTGTGAAAAAAGGGTCTGTAAATTTGTTGGAATCATTAGAGTTGAAATTAGGCTATAATTTCTTGATTCCGGGAGAGAGAACAGCAGGAAATTGAAGAAAAATGCATCACAGACCCGAATTCGGCTACTGGACCTGAGAGAAGGCTCCTAGACTCGACCCGACCTGATTCGCCACCCGGATTCTCTCGCACACGCGTCTGGCTTTGCACGCCTGCCCGGCCGAATCTGACCCGAGTGCCCGCCCGATCCGATTCGCACGACCCGGTTCGAAGCTACCTGCGCGCCTCCTGCTTGCTCGCGGCTCACGCGCCCGCTCCGCCTCCGTCGACCCGACCCGCACTTTCGTTGACTACACCAACGTGCATTGACCAGTCGGTTCAGATGGTCTGGACAGATTCAACTTGGTTTTTGGAGTTTTTGGGCCGGTTCGAGAGCTTTTTGGCCAATTCAAGATGGTTCAAAGTATTTGAAACCGATTCCGGGAAGCTGGTTGCTGAATTTTGTAAGAAATTAGTTATTTGTTTGTTTTTAATGCCAAAATTGATCCACTTTAGTGTTGTTTACCTATTATGCATGTGATGTATAATGTTGTTTAATTATGTGTGCATATAGTATGCCATATAGTTTTAAAACCCCACCATAGGAAAAGCATGTGACATGCATTTGTTATATCTTATAAGTGTTATAAAATATATACTATGCATGCTTAGTTTTAATATAAGTGTTATATTAAAGCATGTTTAATTGAAGGAAACATGTTATAGATGAATGCTCTAGGGTTATAATTGTTATAAAATAACCTAGACTTCTAAAATCTATAACAAAGATAAGATGCATGCTCATTTAGTGTTAACCATCGAGCAATCCCAATTTTCATAGAAAATATGTCGATATCTTTTAAAACCGAAGTTACAAGAAAACTCACCCGGCAAGATCTTGGCAAAAAGTCAGATAAGATGACTAAGGTTAAAGGTTTTTAAGTTGACAGTTCACGGAACACCTACTACCTGGAGATTAAGCCGACGTCTGAGTTAGGTTAAATTGATTTTATGAGCATGCGTGAGCGGTGTAAGGTAATAAAATTTGTTTATCACCAAGACATCGTAGATTAAAAATCCAGTATAAAAGTTATACTCGGATGAATCACCAGACTTAGGATATGTTTAGTTAGCCGGAATGTATCGCTAAGTATTTTATACCCTAACCGTCTAGAACACTTCAGCTGGAGAGAAGTAATGTATTTTTAGCTCTAGCGTCCCTAAGAGTTCACACCGTTAGATTCATGCTTGGCTTTGGGCCGCCCTGGGAGCAGACTCCATTCGAAGAGTGTTTGCATGAGTCAATACCAAGGTGAATAGGGGAAGTTGTTCATAGTAAGTGGGAGAAGGAAGTGTGTCAACACATCCTACGGTCTCTTCCATTAAGTCACACCGTGAGATTCCTATAATGCGCTTGCATGTCTGTCCTGGAGCAATCTTACCAATCGAAGGGTTGTATTATAGGATTCGGAACTCCGCGAACTCTAGAAATCGATAGAGTCTCTCATGTCTGTTTTCATTCTTGTCTTTCCAACTTCGGGAGCATAATGATTCCAATGTTTGAGGTCTGAAAATAGAGGGTCACACTTACGAGAATTATTAAGCGTTAGTAAATTCTTGACCAAAGTAGCGATAACTGAGTTACTATAGGGATAAGAGTTATTCTGGTGATAGTATCTAGTCAAAATAGTCTTGGTTCAACTGAGGAATAGTCGATCACCCCTCGGTGGAGGTTATTCTAAACCATTGAAATATCGTTGCAAAATATAATAATAAAGGGTACATTATTAGTTTTTTTTTGCTAAACTTGATTGGATTTAAAAGATTAATGTTTTTTTTTTTATTAAAAAGTATATGTTTTTCTTTTTAACATGACTAGCTCTTTAGATCAACTTTTAGCTTCCGAGAAACTAAACTGCGATAATTACTCAACATGGAAAAACAATATGAATTCAACACTAATAATAGATGACCTCAGTTTTTTCTTAATTGAGGAATGTCCTCAGGCCCCTGCCTTGAAAGAAGTACAAGGTAAATATGATTTACTAGTTACTGAGACATGTGTAGTGGAGGATGATACCTCAACCTGGATATTGGATTCAGGACAGTCGAAACTCAGAATAAAAGACAAAAAGTTTCTTCTAATGCCTATATATGGCACCGAAGACTTGGCCACATAAATCTCAAAAGGGTTGAGAGATTGGTTAATAATGGACTCCTAAATCAGTTAGAAGACAATTCTTTACTTCCATGTGAGTCTTGTCTTTAGGGAAAAATGACTAAGAGATCTTTTACTGGAAAAGGTCTCAAAGCCACAATACCCTTAGAGCTCGTACATTCGGATCTCTGTGGACCGATGAATGTCAAAGCTCGAGGTGGGTATGAATATTTCATCAGTTTTTTTGATGATTATTCAAGGTATGGTCATATTTACCTAATGCATTACAAGTCTGATTCTTTTGAAAAGTTCAAAGAATATAAGACTGAGGTTGAGAACCAATTAGGTAAAACAATTAAGACACTACGATCAGATCGAGGTGGGGAGTATATGGACTTAAGATTCCAGGACTATATGATAGAACACGGAATCAAGTCACAATTCTCTGTACCTAATATGCCTCAGCAGAACGGTGTATCTGAAAGAAGAAACAAAACCTTGTTGGACATGTTCGCTCAATGATGAGCTTTGCTGAGTTACCTGATTCCTTTTGGGGACATGCATTAGAGACTGATATCTATATTTTGAATAACGTTCCCTCTAAAAGTGTTTCAGAAACACCTTATGAGCTATGGAAAGGGCGTAAAGATAGTTTACATCACTTTAGGATTTGGGGATGCCTGGCATACGTGTTGGTGCAAAATCCTAAAAAATTGGAACGTCGTTCAAAACTATGCCTATTTGTAGGTTATCCAAAAAAACAAAAGGTGGTCTATTTTACGATACTTAAGAGAATAAGGTATTTGTATCGACAAATGCCACTTTCTTAGAGGAAGACCACATAGAAGTCATCAACCTCGCAATAGACTAGTATTGAATGAAATTTCCAAAGACGCTACAGATAGAACTAGTTCATATACTAAAGTAGTAGATAAAACTAGTACATCTGGTCAGTCACATCCTTCTCAAGAGTTGAGAATGCCTCGAAGTAATGAGAGGGTTGTTCATCAGCCTGACTGTTACTTGGGTTTAACAGAAACACAAGTTGTCATACTTGATGACGATATAGAGGATCCATCGACCTATAAACAGGCGATAAAAGATGTGGACTGTGATCAGTGGGTCAAAGCCATGGACCTCGAAATTGTTGGATCGATATGGAAACCCTAGAGGGGGGGTGAATAGGGTTTAATTAAACTTTTTTCTTAAATTAACCCAATTAAATAATTAATACACTTTTTATAAATAATAAGAAAAATTCAATTTATGAAACAAATAAGATAACAAAAAGTGTGATAATTTAATTCTATCAAATTTTAGCAAATAAATAAGAACAAACTAAAACATACAATAAAGTGCTTAAATTAATTGCAAAAATAAAAAGGAAAGAGTAAGAGAAGAAGAAACTGTAATTTTTATAGTGGTTCGGTCAAACTCGACCTATTCAACTCCCCAAGCGCCTCTTGGAAATTTGAATAAAATCTTTCCGACTCCTTCCATGGATTAGAGCCCAACCGTTATACCACCGCTCCTTTTACAGGTTCAAGAGCAAATCTGATCCTTTCCATAATTTAGGATCAAACTGTTACAAATGTTGGAATTTTTGAAGAACACAATACAACCTGTCTCTTATACACATCTAGATGTGTATAAGAGACAGGTCTGATTCTTTTGAAAAGTTCAAAGAATATAAGGCTGAGGTTGAGAACCAGTTAGGTAAAACAATTAAGACACTACGATCAGATCGAGGTGGGGAGTACATGGACTTAAGATTCCAGGACTATATGATAGAACACGGAATCAAGTCACAACTCTCTGCACCTAATATGCCTCAGCAGAATGGTGTATCTCTGTCTCTTATACACATCTAGATGTGTATAAGAGACAGTCACCGGATTGGTCATTGATGCTGACTCAGTCGCCACGTCATCGCCACCGGTATTTTTCGATAAAACTTGTTTCGATCATAACTTCTTCGTTTTAACTCCGATTTGAGTGATTCAAGAGATGTTGGAATCGTTGTTCCGAGATCTATGCTATAGATATATTAAAACACTAAAATTTTTAGTAATTAAAAATTGAGTTTGTTATCATCAAAACATTGATTAATTAATTAATTTGTGATTAAGGACCAAAAAGCCAACAGAAATGAAGTCTATGTACTTCAATTCTGTTTGTAAACTTGTAGATCAACCAAATAATATAAAATCAATTGGTTGTAAGTGGATCTACAAGAGAAAACGAGACCAAGCCGGTAAAGTACAGACTTTTAAGAATCGACTTGTGGCAAAGGGTTATACCCAAAGAGAGAGAGTGGACTATGAAGAAACTCTCTCTCTTGTTGCCATGCTTAAGTCGATTATAATAATATTATCCATTACCACCTTTTATGACTGAAATTTGGCAGATGGATGTTAAGACAGGCTTTCTAAACGACGATCTTGAGGAGAATATCTATATGGCTCAACCAGAGGGGTTTATCGTACAAGGTCAAGAAAAAAAGGTTTGTAAGCTTCAAAAATCCATTTATGGGTTGAAACAAGCTTCTAGATCTTGGAATATAAGATTTGATACTGTAATCCAATCTTATGGCTTTGTACATAATGTTGACGAGCCTTGTGTTTATAAGAAGATCGTCAATTCTACTATAGCGTTCTTAGTTTTATATGTTGACAATATTCTACTCATTGGGAATGAAGTAGGTTACCTAATTGACATCAAGAAATGGCTAGCAACGAGTTCCAAATGAAAGATTTAGGAAATGTATAGTATGTTCTCGGGATTCAGATTATTCGGAACCGCAAGAACAGAACACTAGCCATGTCTCAAGAAACTTATATAGACAAAATGTTGTCTAGGTATAAGATGCAGAATTCCAAAAGAGGTATGTTACCTTACAGATATGAATTCATTTTTCAAAGGATCAATGTCCTAAGACACCTCAAAAGGTTGAGGATATGAGACACATTCTCTATGCTTCCGCAGTAGGGAGCCTGATGTATGCAATGTTATGTACTAGATCTGACATATGCTACGTGGTAGGGGTAGTCAGTAGGTATCAGTCCAATCCTGGATATGATCATTGGACTGCCGTTAAAAATATCCTCAAGTATCTTAGGAGAACGAGGAACTACATGCTCGTGTATGGTACTAAGGATTTGATCCTTACTGGATACACTGATTCTGATTTTCAAACCGATAAAGATGCTAGAAAGTCTACATCTGGATCAGTGTTCACTCTTAAGGAGCAGTTAGTGTGGAGAAGTGTGAAGCAAAACTGTAATTTGCGGACTCCACAATGGAAGCTGAATATGTAGCTGCTTGTGAAGCAACAAAGGAAGCAGTATGGTTGAGGAAATTCTTGACAGTTTTGGAAGTCATTCCAAATATGCATCTGCCTATCACCCTATATTGTGATAATAGTGGTGCAGTTGCAAATTCAAGAGAACCAAGAAGCCACAAGCACGACAAGCATATTGAGCGCAAATACCACTGATCCAGAAGATTGTACATCATGAGACATTGTAGTAACCCAGATATCTTCTGAGCAAAACATTTATAATCCTTTTACAAAGGCTCTCACGGCTAAAGTGTTTGAAGGTCACCTACAGAGTCTAGGTCTACGAAGTTTGTAAACTAGGACAAGTGGGAGAACTTTTGGGTATATGCCCTAGTTTATTGTATTCATATGTTTATTGTACTCATATGTTTCTCGCTTAAATTCAACATTGTGATATTCCACTAGGAGTTTTAGTCCAATTGGGGTTTGTTGGATTTTATGTCCTAAAACTCGTAGTTTGTAAATTAATAAACATATCTTGTTTTTTTTTTCGATAAAGTTGTTATTGAAATTGTAATCTTGAATCTAATAAACTAAGGTCCTGGGGCTATTTAATACAGTTTGAACTTTATGTAGTGACATAAATGTGGATCATATTCAAATATATAGTCAAAATGGTCTATAGTATATGAATAAGGTTGGGCATCTTATTCTGGGACACTATGGATGCAACCCACTTTGTAGTTAGTACAAACGATGTGATCCTGAATCGTTCATATAGAGATATGTGAGTGGAGGCATCCTATGTAAAGAGTTTACATAAGACTGAACCATGAAATAGTCACTTTTTACGTTCTAAATGTTGTTTTATGTATAAAACTGACTATTTCGTTAATTGATGACCTAGGCAACTTAATCTTAATCCTGAGTTAACTATGAACTCATGTTCACTCGAAATTATCCTTAGATCTACATAGGTGAGGGCAGCTCAATATCCTGGCCCAATAAGCCTCCCATTTCAGGGGTAAGAACGAGTGGATAGCTGGAAACATAGGGTGCAAGACAGAATTCACTCCTACCTATTATAGGGATAGTAGATAGGTTGTTCCCTTTAGTACTGAATCCAGGTCTTGAACAAGGAGCCCCCACCCTCTCTTTGGCTCGAGAGGGATTCGATTTATAAGTTGGACCTTAAACCAATTGTTCATTAGAAGATCAGTGGAACTTAAGGAACAAGATTTAGTCTTGGGAGTAAAACAATTTTTATGACCTAGCCGAGATTACAAACAACCTGTGAAGGATTAGTTTACTGACATGGTTATATCAAATGGACACAAATATATCTATAGTGAGGGGAGTGCAACTACAGAACTATAGTAGATTGACCCGTTAGTTAATGAATGTTGATTAGCTCATTCTAAAGAGTTTAGCCAGCTAATCTCGGATCGTTGGAGCCCATGATCTATAGGTTCATTAGGTTCCCCTACTAGCTCATATGGAATAAACTTAGAATAGTATGATAGAATGATTCAAATTGTTCGAATTAGGTGAAAAGAGAGAAACCGATAAGTATATGTGATATAGTGGTCGGGTTTTTCAGTTTAGAGATACAACTTTAATATTTAAATGTGATTTAAAAATCAAGAATGTGAATACATTCATATTCGGAAGCTCGGAAATAATGGAATAGTCAAAGATGTAAAAAGTCAACGAGTTGACTTTTGACTTTGAAAAGTCAAACTTTGACCGACCTTATATTCAAATGTGATTTGAATTTCGAGAAAATGAATGCGCGGATTCATGCTCGGGAGGTCAAAATTTGTCAACACGAAAAAAATCATAAAAAGTCAAAATGTTGACTTTTTGGTCAAAGTCAAACTATTTTGCCCTTTGACTAAAGTTAGTGGGAAAATCCAAACTTTTGTTGGATAATTCCACTAACAAAATAATGGGCTAGGTGTTGGCTTATAATGAGACATTAGGCCCACTAAGATAGTGGATTACATGTGTTGGATTTTTATGGATTTGGTTCATGCAATTGTTGCATGGTTTTTTTCTATAAAATGGGCTTTCATTTTGAATGAAAAAAGTTTTTCCATTTTGTCAAAATTGTTTTGTAAATTTGGGCTAGAAAAATCACATTTTTTGGAGAAAAATTTAAAACCCAAACCTAATCCAAAATTCCATTTCTGTTTTCCATCTCTTTCTCTCTCTCGGTTTTCTTCATCCACCGGGTCCCACAACTCAGTTCTGAGTCCAGAGGATAGTAAGTCAACTCTAGTGGTGGTCCGAAAGAGTTCGAGTCGAGATTCAGCAAGGAAAAGCGGTTTTCGGGAGCTTCAAAAATAAGTTAATTACTGTTTTTCCCCTTCAAATTGCATGTTTTTTCCTTTAAATTAAAAGCAATTAGAGTGTAATTAGATCCTAATTCTGCTGCATATGTCTCGTGTTTCATCAACAACAAGAAAGTATACCTGACATGAACATACCAACAATTGATGCATGGATGAGGTTTTCTCATATACACCCATCAATAGGTGTACTGGATCAAGTAACGATACGAGAGGAACAAAACGCAAGAGGGCTCCCTTCCGATATGAAATATTTGACATTGTACTCACAACAATGGACGTGCAGGAAAGTAAAATGGAGAAACTTGTTCAATGGCAGAAAGAGAAATATGAATTGGAGCTTAAGAGACGTCGGGAGGTCATCGAACAGATCTACCAAGTTGAAGGTTTAAAGGAGGACGATCAGTTGACCCTCATAGATATGTTGGTGAATTATATTCAACGAACAAACGTTTTTAGCCATTCCACCACCATAAGGTATTGCATGCGTTTGTTGGGCAAGGCTAACTAATTACGTTCTCGATGTTTGCAAGTTGCTTTGTTATTATTTTTTGTAACTTCCCCTAGTCCCTTATTGCATAGATATCATGTATTTTATTTTTTGTGACATGTACAAATAACCCATGACATGTGACCCTTACATATGGATGCAATTTTTTTAAAGCAAGTTGTAAAATGGCCATGTATAAGGCCATCAAATTATATAAAATCTTTTGAGGGGAATGAATTTCATATCCAGTCTAGATTTTTTTTTATCAGTGGAATGAATTTAATGAATTTCATATCGGTCTAAATTAATACTATTTTGTAAAATTATTTGGCTTTCTTTAATGAAAAGTTTGAAATGAATAATACAAAATCGAAATGTATACCATTTCTTGAGATTGGAAAGAATAAAGAAAATGCAATCAATATCTTATTCCAAATAGGATTGATACAATAATTGAATTATAAGATTAAAAAAATAGTGTTCATACAGGCAAATTATTTTAGAGTACAAAAAGTTGAATCAGATAACATTGACATATGAACTCTGCACACCCAAACACAGATATATGAACTCGGACATAACAACTCTGCACACCTAAACACAGACATATGAACTAAGATAACACAATTATGCACCCTAAATACAGACATATGAACTCATACAACACAACTCCGCATCCCAAACACAGACATCCTATATCATCTCAGCATCTTAAACATCCCCTTAGGGGCATAAGAAACATACCCTCAAGTTTAATGATATTATGAAGTTCAAGAACATGATTGAAATCACATGTCCCACCTGCACTACTATTCTATATATCATCTCCACATTATTATTATTTTTAATCTTTATTTTAATGGAAGATACAGGTAAAAGGATTATTTTAAGACGTGTCCAAAATTTAATAGTAAAAGAACGAAACTTTTAAAAGTCGAATACTATATTAAAGCTTAAAGGTATTTTGTAGAATTTTAGTTTATTACTTTAATTGTTAAGTTATAAAAGATCCTGAAACCTTTTTATCTATTTAAAATTTATTTTTATTCTTTCAGAAGTAATTTTATCGTTCATAAAATATTTCAAAATATCTTTAGATTAGAATTTATTTAAAATGCTGAACATAAATTAAGATTTGAAACAATTTAACGATGACCTAAAACAAAAAGAATTAGGACATCCATAATCCTATTTCGTCCAATATTCTAGTATATTCATATTCAATTGATTTGAAGTATGTATAAAAGATTAAGTGTAATAATGAAATAATAGATAAAGATCCGAAATAGTTTTCCCGCCTTTATTTTTTCTTCTTCTTCCTCAAAATCAGACAAAACAATCGATCAGTTGAAGCATAATTCAATGTGTGCATCTGGAAGAGAAGAAGAACAATGGAGGAATTGATCTCGAACTTCACCAAAACCCTAGCGCCGTTCTGCAACCATCTCCAAAACAGCTGCGATGCCCTCAAGCAGTCCATGGATCGCCGCCCCATTCCCCTTGGTGAATATTATCCCCATCTCTTCCTTCCTTTTATCTTCATTTTTTCTGTTCTCTATGCTGCTACAGATGGATTTTGGGTGAGAATTTTGTATAATCGTTGCATTATAGACTAGCAGATCGCATTTGGCTGTCTTTTCCGTTCGTAAATTTGCGTTGGTCCTTTGCTTTGATGAATTGGACTGAAATTTGAGTTTGTCGATATGTAAGGGGACCGATTAATGCTAATTTTGTAGATTTCCTCTATATCCTACAGATTCGGCATCATCGACCTTCATACAATCTCTCAACCGCCGCGTGTCGACTGCTAACGTTGATCTCAACTTGCTCGAATCAATGTCATTAGAAACAGTATCATTCGAGGAGCTTTTAGGTCATGTCAGTGAAGTATATAAGAAGAACGAAAGTGATCTTCTGGAGCTACAGAAGCAGCTCAAAGGTGTCGGATACATTCCAGGTGAATTACATTGAATTCTTGCTTTTCTTGTATGTGGAGATGGTATAACGTGTGCTGTAGCTAGGATATTCGTTTCTTAATTTTGTAAATTTCTCAGTTTCAGTTATAATTCTTTCGATAAAGCATAAAACAAAAGGGAAACAGTTGGCTCTTGCTTCCGTTAATGCTGTATCATTTCTCTTCTTTTGCCTTTAGAGTTTGAGATTGATGAAGACGACGAAATTCTTAATCATGTATCAACGCCTGGGTTGAATTACGAGCTTGCAAGTTCCATGGATGGATTGAACGTACCGTCTTCTTACCATAAATCAGTCTCCACGACAGGACTTGCTAAGCATAGTTTTGAAGAAGATATACTGTATCCTTCCTTCTCCCACCCCTTGGTACATGGTGTATCTTATCTTATTGGTTATTTGTAAATAGGGATAAGAGATGAAAAATTAAAGAAATGGGGACTTTTTCCAGAAATTCTTAAAGGAGAAACAATTTTTTTTTTTTTTTCCCTTGGATAGGTATTAAATGAGGATACTGATTATTTATCTAATTATCTTGCACTCTAAAAAAAATGGAATTGAAACTTTGTCGTTCTTAATTCTTATCGTTTCCAGGCTCGACGACTCTTTAAGTTTACAAAATGCTGGGCTTTCTGATGTTTGCCTTGCCACTCTAGCATCTGAAGGTCAGAAGACTAAAACTGTCACTTGCCTTTATAATATGCTATCTTCCAGAACATGTATGAGGCATAAATGTTATGGTTCTCAATATTTTGAATATATTTGAACCTTGATTTTTTTATTATTTATCGGTCTCTGGGGCGTTCTTATTTTCTCACTGAAAATCATTAGCATAGGCATTTTTTGACAACTGAGTTCTATTATTATTGCTTTTATAGGCAACTCTACGTTCAAAGATCCATACATGGATTTGCATACACCAAAAAAGTAGGTTCCAAATATTCAAGTTCGTATCAATTATGCAATGCTTTCAGAAGATTAGTAAATCGAAATTAACTTGTGACATTTTTTCCTTTTAGATCCTTAGAGAAACCGCTTGGCTCAAATTTTCCACACCAATCCACAGAACAGACTGTGGGATCCCCTGAAGGTAGAAGGTTCCTAGATTGCCGTCTTAGACACTATTAGTTGAAGAATCCCATCTTTCTACAAATATCAAGATACATATGTTCATTACTTAAGAATTTGTTTGACGCAGGGGAAGGTGAAGATTACTTGACATTTGAAGAAGCCATTTCACCTCTAATTACGCTCTCAAAGGACGATTTTGAAAGCCTCCCATCATATATGAAGGGCCTAGCATCATGGGAGGTAAGACCTCTTAATAGTTCTAGTTGATTTTATTCTTTAGTGCTTGTTGAGTTGACATTATTATCCATCTGTCTTGGTTAACGTGAGGGTTCGGTCTGGCCCTTCCTAACAAGCCGAAGGGTCATTACTAACAAATGCATGATGAAGCTCATACTTTTTCCTCCTAGTACACATGGTTGGTTCTTTATCGACTCCTGTGTTTCTGACATTTGCTTTTCATGTTCTCCCTATTAGAAGTATCGTTAATGATTTGGTAGAAAGCTATGTTTCCCTTATAATAAATTTGTGTAGAGTTCTATGCGTCTCTGATGTTATCTTATTTCCAAAGAAGTTCTCGAGGAAGTTTTTAGTCGAAATGTTACGTTTTTAGTTATACGATTGGTTTCCAAAAGGGTAACATCCATCGACACAAGATCCTTTTGATCCGAGGAATGACATTTATGTCCTCCCTGCTTTGAGCATATCCTAGAGAGATGCGTATAATGGCCTATGGCCTACGGGGCAAGTTTAATTCTACTGGGAGATTACTTTTATCTTTCATGTCATATACTCGATATATCTTTGGTGGTGAGGTTGAAAGCAGTCTTGTTATTGGGGTAATAGTCGAAGAAGATTGCATGGGAGTTTATATTTACTGCACGAGAAAACATTTTGCTAATTAGATAGGTTTTAGTAATGATAGCTTCACTCAAAAATATTCAGGTAAGGGTGATTATAAGTGCTTTAGCTATATCTTGCAAGTGTTGATTTTTCTTTCATCAATTTTCCCTCGTTGAAGAGTGTCGTTGCAAGAAATTTGGTGTGCAATCCCATTTTTTTTTTATTTTTGGTAGTCACCTAGTATGGCTTTAAAGAATTCTTTACGATTGCCGGAACATGTCATGACCCCATACCCCTCTAAGCCCTCAAATAAGATTCCAAGGATGCTTGCTGTTATATCTGTACGATATCTCTTTACGATCAACCTAATATCCACATTTCTTACTTGTAAAATTTACTTTGGAATCCAATTTGTCCAGGACCTCATCGTGGCTGTTGAGAAGATCAATTCATGCTTGGAGACGAAAGGCAAGGGGAAAAACTATATCCTTCAAGATGAAATTTCAACTATGGACCTTGGTAATTATACACGAACTAATTCACCCTTTAATGCATTTGTGAACAATGGCACTGTACATTCCACGAGAAATACTATGTTGCACGTATGACTGCTAAGATTGGCAATAGCATTAAAATTATCACCGGCGTTCTACATTTTCCATAATTTAGACGTCCATTTCCACGAGAAGTGTAAGTATGAGTTGGAATGCAGCGAAACTCAATTTACATCTCATTTGGCATATTCTTAGTCCTGTTTAGTAACCATTTGGTTTTTAATTTTTAGTTCTTGAAAATTAGGTTTATAAACACTTCTTCCACATCTAAATTCCTTTATTTTATTATCTACTTTCTACCAATATCTTAAAAGATCCAGCTAAGTTTTATAAATCAGAAAAAAAAAGTTTTTAAGCTTAATTTTCAAAAACTAGAGAATTACCAAACGGTGTCAATAAAATCACCCTAAAAGTCATTATTAATAAGCAATGTAGTAATGTTTCTATGGTGCTGTTATATTTGTAGGTCCCAAAGCAAGATCTTTTCTTCTTCTACTTGTGCGAATGAAGCGAGTGGTTGTGGAAACGGTTGAGGGTCAAATATCCTACAGAGTCTTATAGAGAAATTGAATTTGCCTTCAATTTAATAACATTCGATGTCCTACACAGGTTTGTTCCTAAATCACCGAATGCACAGTTCTTATATAATCTTTCCCTTGACCAATTTCTTCAGGAGAATGCGAGTAATTATTTGCAGTGGTTTGCCCAATATTTCGATATTTAGATATATAAGAGCTTGAAATAATTTTATTTTACAAATGTGTCTGATAACAAATGATCCTATATTAGTAGACTATTGCTTGGCCTCTTTCAAGGATGGGTATCTCTAGGATCCTCTGAGGATGGTAATTAGTAACATGAGTATGCCTTTGCATTGATATCCTCATAGGCTGAAAGATTGCAAAATAAAATGGGATATTAACTTGGGAAATTGATTGAAAGATCCATGGGATGCCTAATATGATTTTGCTCCACTTTTTAAAACTTAAGAACTTTGACCTCTTGCTTATCTCACCATTAAGCAATTTTACAAAATTACCCTTATTTCTTCTTCTTGTTCTTCTTCTGGTACGATCAACTTTGACGAGACCACACACTAGCTCTAGCAAGTCCACACAAGCATTTTCGGCCTTCTTCTTCTTCTCTACCTCTATTTAGTTTGCATTGTAGAGTAAGAGTGAGAGAGCAAGTTCAGGAGAGAATGGGAGAGAAGAGAGTGATTTGAGAGAGGAAAGAGGCGACAGAACGAGAGTGCAAGAGCAAGAATAAGAGAGTGAAAAAGTCCATTTCATGTGTACGAAATTTCTTTTTGACAGTTTCACCCTAATCTGACCTTAACAAAGGGCCAAAAAAAACCTCATTTAAAAAAAGTGGAGCAAATTTCATTTTTCTCACAATTTGAGTCATCTATTGGGTGAATCCTATTAACTTGCCATATTATTTGTGAACATTTTACAAAAGTTCTAGAGCCAAACACGCTTTTGATCTATAAAGAATTGCCTATTTAGATTTTGAAGTTTTAAAAGGAATACTTGTTATTTCTTAAGTTCAAATTAATTGTTAGTTGATTAATGAAAATGTGGCGTGAAGATGAATTGCTGATTTGACTTACTGTCTTAAAAAATTATATTTAATTTTATATATCAAATTATGTGATTAGATTATTTGAATTGGCATTCATTAGGCTTTCTTTTTTATTTCTCCATTCTATAGAGAAATTTTCATTCAATGCCACTGCCCTCATCCTTCCCATTGTTGTCGAACCCCGTTGATCATTGCTGTTGCTTCTTGTTGTCAATCACCACCGCTGCATTTGATCACTTTCACTGAAGAACTGATGAATAAATTTCCAATTTCAATAAAGCTTTTTTTATTTCCATGTTCGGGATTCCGAGTTATATAGATTTGGAAATTTTGAAATCAACTTTAACATCTAGATAGTAGATATACACCACCTCAGCAAAGCCTTGGATTTTGGGTATTAAACAAGAGATCGGTCCAAATATAACAATTAGATTTCAAGTATTAATAGATATAACAAAATGTAAAAAAAAATATTTGTAAATGTAACAAAATTTAGATTCACCTCTTATGATATATTTGGTTTAATTTTGAAATTAAGTCATTTTAAAAAAAAATTAAAGTGTTTGACGCTTTTTTTAAAATATTGTAGTTTGAAAAAAAAATTAGGAAGAGGAAGATTTTCAAAAATAGAAAAATAGGGAAGATTATTTACACAAAATAGCAAAATTTAATCTTCTTTGATAGAGGCTAATAGAATTTTATCAGCGTCTATCTATGATAGTTATCATTAATAATAGATGTTGATGGAAGTCGATCAATATTTTTTTTATTATTTTTATAAATAGTTTGATATTTTTTTTATCTATGAAAATTTTGATCAGAAATATATGATACTTTCTAAAATATTGAGAGAAATAGGATAGTTTTGCGGTACATATACACACTTCTTAAAAATAAATCTAAGAAAAAATAAATTACATCACAGGTTCATTTCTGACGTGTTGTTGAATCAATTAAGATATAAAAATTAAAAAAATGGTTAAGATACAAAAATTAAATATAAATATATATATATAAATAAGAGGTTGCAGGTTCAACTCGTGGCCATTTTAGTCGTGTTTATATATTATATAATATTTTTTAGTTTTATAGAGTTTAGATCTGAGGTTTTTTCTTTTTTTCTTTTTCATTTTTTATATTATAACATTCTTTTAGTTATATGTAGTTGAGATTTGAGTTTTTTTTTTTTTTTTTTTTTTTTTTTTTTCACGATATTAGATTTTTTTTAGTTTTATGAAGCTAAGATCTACGTTTTTTTGACATTTTTTTTAATATTAATTTTTTAGATTTTTTTAATATTAGTTGAATATATTAAAGTTCTTAAAAAAGTATAGAATTTGTAATTATTGAATTGTATATTAGACTTTATTTTTAATATTAATTATATAAAATCCGTATTAATAATTAGAGTAGAATATTAATTTAATTAAATAATTTTGTGCATTTTTTATTGTTAGATTTTTTTAATATTAGAGTTCTTTGAAAAAAGTTTAGTATTATAGTTGTTCTTTTAATATAATATTTTTTATTTAAGGTTTTTTTTTAGTATTATAGGTGAATATTTCTAGTTTATGTTTAACAATTTTATTTAGATAATTAGTCAAATATTGAGTGATACAAATAAATTATTTACTCATTATTTATTTTGTTCCTAAAAAATGGGAGACAAATGTTTGGAATTTGCATTATTTACAAATGGTCATATGATTGATGGTGTCGATGGAGTTGAATATAACCAACCAACATATGGAGGCTTTACTGTAAATGTGAACGTACACTGTAGATGTGAGATCAAACAAGTTAGAAACAGTTTATGTCCTAAATCTTGTAGTATGTAAATTATAAACAAATTATTGAATAAATAAAATATTATTTGTCTTCTAATAAATAAAGTATTATTTATTTTCATGCATACTCAAATCCAATAAACTAAAATCCAAAGTTATTTAAGGTAACTTGGACAGTATGTGATTGACATACAAATAGATCGTATTCAAGGAATAACCTAAAAGTTTTATAGTATATGGATAAGGTTAGGTGTTTTATTTTGGTAACATGGATACAACCAATTTTGTAAGTGTTACAAACGATTTGATTCGAATTGTTCATGTGGAGACATGCAAGTGAGGGTATCCTATACAATGAATATGTATAAGACTAGGCCTTTGAATATATAATCTCTCTTTGTAACACCATTAACTGAAGAGATTAATATTCAAACAACATGTAAGTCGTACTCAATCTTGTTTGAGTTATAAACTCTTGCTCATAAGGGTCGTTATTTGATTTATATTGATAAAAGTTGTCTTAGTTACCAACTCAGTATGCCTACCATTTTAGAGACGATATCGAATGAGGAGCTAGAAACATAGCTTCACAAAATAGAATTCACTCCTTCTCGACATTAGGGTAAATAGAAAAGTTGTTTCCTTAAGTATTGATTCCGAGACTTGAACAATGATGCCTCACCTTCTCACTGGCCTGAGAGGGACTTTGTTTATTAGAGGATCAATAGTACTTAAGAAGCAAGAGGTAACTACAAGGGAAAAAATGGTATATTTGACCCAGCTGTAATTATGAACAACTTGTGAAGGATTGCATTACGTTAAATGGTTAAATCTGGACACGTAAATAATCTGTAGTTCATAAAAGTGTAGCTTTGACTCTTTAGTGGAGTGTCCCATGAATGTTGATTAATTTAATTTAAAGAGTTTAATTAGTTAATCTTGTATCATTGGAAGTTATAGCTGTAGGTCCATTAGATCCCTCTACTAGCTCACAAGTGGATTAGACAAGGAGATTTAATGTTGAAAGAATTTGAAGTGTTCAAGTCATTTTAAGGGAATTAATGTTAATAGTATATGATATAATTAATAAAATGTGTTATATATATATATGTTATAATATAAAGTTAATTTTAAATTAGATTCAAATTTAAACTTTATAATATGAGAGTATTAATATTTGAATTTTATATTAAATTAATGTGAATAAGATTCATATTAAAATTATAGGTTAAAATTAATGTGAATGAGATTCATATTAAAATTATAAGTTAGAGAGAAAAATACATATTTAAATTTGATTTAAATATATATTTAATAAAAAATAATTAATTAAATTAACAATGAGTTATTTGTTTGAATTAAAATTAATAATCAAATAACTCCTGGGAGGTTGAGGGGAGTCAACTCTCCCAACTTTATTGGTGTATATCTCCCTGTAAAGAGAGAAGTGTGTGCATGAAAATTATACACATAAGAGAAAGATCATCAGGTCCGCCCGGTTGGGCTCAACCTCAGAGAAAGGTTGAGTGAACAGGAAAGGGAGGCCTTTCGCCGGCTAATGTCTTCCAAGGAGTATCGGGGGGTGGAACGGCAAATGAACCTTTTTAATTCTCTACTCTCTCTCACTCAATCACTCTCCAAAAAGGCTACATCTCCAGAGAAGTGTTTCTCAAAAGAAAGAGAAACAAGAGAATAATGGGGAAGACCATTTGGTGGTATTCGTTTTTTGTATGTGTTGTATTCACTTCTCCTACATTTGGATATCACCATGCAGACACGAGATCAAAACAAAGCGATAAAATGCTTCGGTTGGGGATTCGATCCCTTCAAGTCCATATATGTTGGTTACTCGTTTTCATACATCATAGGCATGGACGTTATCATGGAAAGCATGAACAATATTTATACCATATAGTGCCTATAGAGAAACCAGAGGCACCAGAGGAACCTAAAGTTAAAGATCCATGATAAAATCTAACTCAAAATCGGTGACCTCCGTCTTGTGAGACTCATTAATTTTTTTCATTCATTTTATGGTTGCGAAAGATTGAATTATTGTATTGATATTGACATTTCAATTACAATTGATTTTTTTCTTAATTTTAAAGTAAAGTAAGTACATATTTTCAAAATTACTAAAAAAAAATACAAATGGCAAAAAAAATATTATAATGGAAGTGATAAATGTGCTAAGTAATTGCATGACTATAAAAATATTGTTACAATAAAAAAAAAAAATGTGAAAAAATTGCAGGTTAAAAATAAGGTTTAACATATCGTTAGTGGAAATATCAAGGTCTTAAGAAATTTAAAAAAACAACAAATTTTATAAATAAATTAAAATGAGTAAATAAGCCTTTTATGTTTGTTCTTTTTAAAAAAACAAGTTAACAACTTAACATCAAACCCAATGAAAATATTCATAAAAAATATCCCCTTTCATCCTTTACCGTTGGAGATACAATATGATATAGTGAAAGAAATATTTAGAGAATTTGAAAATTAAATGAAGAAGGTGAGAGAGCCTGCGGTAACTATTACAAATTCTCTACGTTAACGAGCAAGAAAAGGCCTCTCTCTCTCTCTTGAAACTTAGCCACCTCCATTTGAAGTAACTTCCCAGAAACGGAAGCTAAATCAGTTGCAGGCTATAATGTAGAATATGCGTCGGATGCGATCCTTAATAGTCCATTGTTGACAAAATTCTGAAACCCTACTCCGAGAGATGTTGTACGGTCATCCAGACTCAAAATCAGCGCGGGAAGAAGACGATCAATCCATTCCTCCAAAATCATGCTCCGCGAACGTCCCCCCCCCCCCCCCCCCCCCCCCCCCCCCCCTTATTTGGTAGATTATTTAAATTAGAATAAAATTTAATATGGCAACGTCAAATCCCTTTTTTAAATAAAATAAAATAAAATAAAATCAATTGAGAAGTCTGACCCACTACTACAAATATTTAGTTAGTTTCAAAATCACTATATTTTTTTAAATACTTTTTAAATCAACTATTTATTTAATTTTACCTTTTGAAACACTGTTAAATGTATTTTCAACCATTTTTATAAAAAAAAATTAAATAAAAAAATATTTCTAAAAAATATTTTTTTTCTCTAGTCAATCCAAATAGACTCATAAATCTATTATTAAAAAAATGATAATAGTCTAATCCATCACTTATAGACTTTATTGTATTTGTAATTTTTTTAAATATTATTTTTCACTTAATCATTAATCTTAAAAATGCTATCTGTTACCATTATCTAATAACACAAATACGAAGAATGATGATTAAATCACCATAGCAATAAAAATTTATTAATTGATTTTAATGGAAAATTCAAATTTATTGTTTTTAATATCACCAAAATGGTTAACAAAATCATGATTTTCTTTTCATGCTAGGAACTTTTTTTTATTAGTACAATAATAGGGGAGAATTCAGAACCGTGCTCACTTGAACTTTAAAAAAGGGTTCCTCATGATATTACTACTTTAAAAACTGTAATTCTATAATGTTCGCACTCACACTTTCACATCCATTATACGTATTTTCTTTTAATTTGAAATACAAATATCCATTATAATATGAAAGTGAATTTGAATTTTGACTTCATAAAGAAAATGTCAAACCTTAACAAGTTCCTAAACTTTCAATTGTCTAATCAATTCATCCCTAAACATTCAATATTGCTTCCAATTCCTTGATATTTTCACCACTTTTAAAAATTTACAAATTTGTTAGATCTTGCATCTTCATGAATCTTAGAAACCATTGAATAAAGTGTACACACTTACCTTACACAAAATTAAAAATAACTTTTTTTTTTAGTACAAACACTTATTAGACAAAACTAATAGTGGGTTTAATGTACTCACCTTAAGTAGGACATACTAAAGTCATAATAAAGAAACGAACAGGATTAGTATGACCACAGGACTATTAACACCTATATCCTTAATTAAGTCAGGTGAAAATGACATTCTTGAAATAGCAATTTGTGAAATACCCTTTTTTAAGAGGAACAAAAAAAAAAAACACAAAAAACACAAAAAAAAACACAAAATTAGTTGGAAAGGTTTTCATTAGTATCATTTAAATGGAGTCTCCCATATTGGAGGGAAATAAGCATGTTATATACTACACTGCAGTGCTGATGATGTACACAAGGGATTATAAAGTTTCACAAACTCATCTCATCACCCAAGGAAGCCAGCACCACCACCAAAATAGGGTAAAAATAATGAATGAGACAAAAAAAGAACACTGCCAACTATAAACTCAATATACATCCCCTCAGATGGAAAAAAGAAGAGAAAGGGAAGTTGTTATGTACCTGGTAAATTACACTAGAGACCTTCATAACCCACCAACCTTATATAAAGCTGAAGCTTTAATGAGTGCATTAGAGAGAAGGAAAAAAAAAAAAAAAAAAAAAAAAACACAATGGCAGAGCCCCAGATGGAAGAATCGAACAGTAAAACGCCCGAGGAAAAACTAACCTCCCCCGCCCGATTTTAAAACGAAAAAGGAAAAGGAAAACAAAACTATATTGCTGAATTCCTATAACTACACACTAGAGAGTAACTTCAATAGGAGCTTTGTTTCTTCATACGCACCTCTCATTCGCATATTCTACATTTCTTCCACAATTGACGAAGTGGGGACTTCATATGGCTGAAGTATTGGTAGAAGATGGCTATGTTCAGTTGTATATTTTCACAGGTTTCTCATATGTGGCACGGTTCTGCAAAACGTTTACGAGAATTTGACAGTTATAATAATGAAACCTCACACTATAATCTTTATGCCAAAATCTAACTTGTACTACGAAGCATGCACGAGGTGAGAAAATAGAAAGAAACCAGAAAAACCTGTTTGCAGTACATCATAATTAGTAAGCCTAAAAGGGTGATTACTAGCAAGATACCATAAAGATGGTTAAGACACTCACATGATTGACAGCATAAGACCTCTTGGGAGTGGTGTCTGAATGCTCCAACCCAAGGTACTGTTCCCAAGCACCGTAAATGTCTCTCCTCTGCATAGTATATTTGTACAAATTCAATACAATCTCATTTAGTCATAGTGAACAGACCAATAAGAGTAACTGTTCATAATAAAGTTTCGAAGGGGATACCAATCAGAACAATTGAGAACAAAACGAAAAATGTTTAGTATTACAGTTGAAGCAGGAAATACCTGAAAACGATTGGAGACGATGTCAGAATCCTGCAGATATTCTGGCCGCCCTAGGGAGAAAAATGCAAACTTCCACTGGAAATAAAGTTGGAAAAGAAAATAGAATTATGACACCGAAATCAATTGCATTGGAAAAGGAAAGGCAATCAACAGCAAAAACTAGGTTGAAGAGCCTACCTTGGAGAACTCCTCATCTGGAACTTGAAGTTTCTTCTGTATGCGAATTTTCACATCAGCCAAGGTCTCACCTTCATGAATGACCAAGAAAAAAGGTTCTCCAAAATTTTGTACTTGCTGTTGAAGAAACAATGTATTATAAAAGGTATGATATAAGAAAGCTTTATGAAGTTGTAATAATCAAATTGCTGGAAGCAATTTCAGAAAACTCAAGATGACCATCAATTTCGTACCATTTGGTTTTGTGCTGTCTCTTTGCTGAAGTGGTATACATGAATCAAACGGTCCTGAGGACCAAGGTTTTTCTCTTCTTCAGGGATCTGATATTCACATCAGAAATAATAAAACGTTAGCAACAAGTTTTAACACTAATAATAACAAACTGTCCGACTTCATATTCTTTTGGTTAAAGGTAATCCGCATAACTGCAAATCACCAAAACCCCTCAACAAAGGGTTTTGTATGTCTGACATCAAACCATATGGACCTTAAAAAAAATGATTAAAGTGCTAATCATGGTGGAAACACTTGCCTCCTCCACACGTAGTGTCCAGTATTGGTCATTTATATTCTCAATTCTTTCATTATGTGGAAAGATCTGTGAGAAGGAATCACAGTTACAATTAAAAGCATGAGATAGAGAGAGAGAGAGAAACAATATAACCAAGGCCATATATAGCATCAACTTCAGACTAATTACATAAAAATAGCACAAATATTTGATTAAAAGTTCCCTAAAAAGTAGATGATCTCATAAGAACTGAATTCAAGAGAAACTATTAAATTCCAAGTCAAGCATATCATTACCTTGTAGATCTTATGATAGAAAACTTCAAGTAACCTAAGTTCCGCATCTGGATGAGATAACTCAACCTGTTTAAGGTGTACTAAAAAATAAAATCACTGACGAAAGTGAAGGATTGTAAATGAATCGGGAACAATAACGGAAAATAACAAGATGGCATCTTTTTTCAATCAAAACTATAATTTTCATGCTTCTATAAGTGATTTGAAAGAAGACACTCCATACCTTTGTTTTAAGTAAATTAATAACATCACCAACGGTACTTTGTTTGGGTAATCTAATATTGTGAATAACCACCTGAAACAATATAAACAAAATTGCTCAAAGCCTGATGACAACCTGAAAAAGGAAATTGGTGCCACAAAGAATTCGCACCTCATCTTTTGTGGCATGATGAAAAGCAACCTTCAGATTTTTGAGACCTTGCAGTTCTGGCAGGGGAATGTCCAGGACTTCATAATACAATATATCAGACATCTGTCAACATGTAACCCAAATTTTAGCCCCAAATCATGCAATTAGGCAAACAAGAGTAAGGAATTAAAATCTAGAAAAAAACTACCTGGTTATAATGAACCAACATATCTGACAAATGATCTACCCCTCGATATTTGATAGGCTGTGGCTTAGGTTGCTGAGAATAGCAGTTATGTGCAGTCAATCTGATTTTGGATGGATCGTCCAGTCCAATTCGTTTTGCCACCTTTTCAACGACATCATCATAAGTATGAACTTTCGACCTATAGAAAGAGAAGTTATGCACATTAGACTGAGTCAACACTGAAGAATCGTAATCAAAACTAGAAAATTTCAGGTGGAATTACTTACAGCTCTAAGCAAAAGTCATCCTCCTTGGGTTTCTCTAGAGTTCGAAAATGAACAACCTAGAATGCAGAAAACCAAATACAAACATCAACCAATGTGTATCCCATCATTTTACAAGTCAACCATAAGCAACTACCGTTGCACATAACTGATACTGGCAAACAAATGCTGCAGCAACACACATAGAATTGACATATATTTCAACCATTCTTAAGGATCACTTACTCTTCAACTTGTGTGAAGAATCTATTCTAAGAGATTGCACAGACTGGCAGTAGTTGATGTAGCATACTATGTGAAGGCTACTTTTGCCATTTAGTTTTAGTTTTAGTTTTTAGATTTTTTTTAATATATATATATATATATATATTAATTTAGAAGTAAACAAAATTGTCATTGAAATAATGAAAAGAGATCAAGAAAATCAATACATCCTTGAACCAAGAGAAATTATTTTAGTTGGTTGTTAGTCTCATTCGATTAGTTAGCTTACATTCTCTATAAATAGGAGATTCATTGTGTATTGAGGGACTTTTAATAAGACGGTTTTTCAATCACAAATAACAAGCCTCAAGTAGTAATAAGAGCAAAAATCCTTGCTGAAATGAAAGACTAAGTAGACGGATGAAGATAAGACTTCAAACACAAGCATCTTCTGAAGCAAACACTTCAACTTCTAGAGAACCATAGAATCTACATTTGAAACAAAGAAAAAAGATCGACCATAGCCAAAAACTCTAAATTAGACCATTATTCTGACATTTGCTTCTGACGTTGGAATACTTTTCCTTTTCCCTAGCATGGAAGGAGAAAAGGATAGATCATCACTATTACTAGGTCTTTTTGAAATCTCCAGAACAGAAATGTCTTTCTTTTTTTCTTTTCTTTCTTTTTTTTTCTTTTTTTTTTTTTTTTTTTTTTTTTTTTTTTTTTTTTTGAGTACAACAGAAATATTTTTCTGTCGGAAAACATTAAACACATTTTCTTCTCCGAATAAAGAACCAAGAGCCACTTCAAACAAATCCTCAATAATAACACCACCATCTTGTAAATGGTTAGATAAGAGAAGTAGTTCCAATTCGAGACTACAAAAGTTTACTTGTGATTCATTATTAGAGTAAAAAAAAAAAAAGGTTCATTGAAGATTGACATTTTGCAAGCCCATCAGATGTGTTTTTAACTCCAACAGACAAAGTAGAATCTATTTGGCAACCTGAAAAGCCACCTGAAAAATTCGAAACCATTGGAGTAGGAAATACTGGCAGTTTGATTTTGCCTAAGCCTTCAAAGCAACAATTCATCTTGAAGGTTATTATAAACCTTATAAATAACAAGAAGGTGTTGGGTTTTTTCCCCCCAACTATTTTGAATATGTTTAAATTGGGTCCGAGTTTGTAGTTATCCATATTGTCTTCACTTGCCAGTAGATTGGTTGAAATTTATAATTATCATGTCCAAGTTAATTGTGTGGGTGTATCCAAATGATGTTTCCTACTCTCGCATCCTTTCTTAAAAAAATAAGAAACCCAAAAAAAAAACACGCGTGCACACACACTACTTTGTGTGTCAAATATTTCCAATATTAATAATAATTCAAAAATCTAATTTGCATGTCCAATATGTGCCAAAAAGTTTTGAGCACATCAGTGTCCCATTTGACTAATCCTACAAGACAAGTACCTAAATATTGTCATAGACTATCGATAACAATGCCAACCATTCAGGATTTGTACCTGACGATTATGTACATACTCCAAAAAGGATGGAACATCGGGGTATTTGCATTCTTCACTATCAATAGGGGATTTCTGAAAGCAAATAATGTCCCCATCCTCAATCTGAAAAGAAAAAGAAACAACAAAGGGATGACAGATGAGTGACAATTGTATGAGAAAAAGCAATAATATGAGCAATAAGCTAGCACCCACCTGACTTAGTCGAAATGAAGTCCTTTTATCTAAATGTTCACACATGACACAAGGCTCAAACTTTATTTCCTGAAAATCAACAAATGAAGTTTTGAATAAGAGTGATTTACAGATGAATGTGGTCAATTGGAACAACAAAATGTGAGGAAAGAAAAAGCAAAATATATCATGAACATACCTCAAAAAGTTCAATCTCTTGATCAGGATCAAAGCCTGCCATTTTATTTAACTTTTCCAAAATTTCAATAGGCTTTGTTGAACTCTTCACAAAAAGCCTACCTACATATCTGGAATGAAAAAAAAAAGAGGTGAAAATGTCATTATCCAGAATCGGAAGTTAACAATTATCCACTCACAGGTAGACATAAAGTATACCTCAGCTCTCCTTTCTCAGGGTCATAAAGCTTGAAGAAAAGAAGAATGTCGTCTTTATTTTTCTCGGGTGGAACAATAGGATGTAGATCCTGAAGAATGAAATCAAATTATTACAGGTTTAGCAGATATTATATATACGATGTGCACACAGGTATCCCCACTCCCCAAAAGAGAACAGGTTGAAATTGTCTGACGCATAACTCATGCTATTCATAATATTGGAAAACTATAAGTTACATCCATGAAGACTGGTAGTAACAAAAATCTGAAATTATAACCACGTGACCAAGAATAATTTAGAACACTTTGCTGTGTGAAAAAATCTATAAATATTTTTGCGTTAGCGATTATAACTCTTCTTAGCAACTAAAACAAACTTATTCCATCAGTAACAGTTTTCTGTAAACTAACAGCATTGGATAATAAAAGGACATGATTAACAAATTAAGCCAGCCGCACGGATCTTTAAAAACCATTTTATAAAATACTAAGGTGGTGTAGTTTGCAATTAACATCACCAAAAATACACTTGTACTCATTTTGATCTTTTTTGCTGTGTATACACAAACATTAGGACTACTAAATAATATGGGTCATACTTGAAGCTAAATCAAACAAAAAACATCTGAACCAAAGGTCTATCTAGATGGGATACCAGGTATAATCCACCCTCCCAAAAGTATAAATGAAAGAACTGTTACCAATCCAAGCTCTACTTCCAAAAACAACTTCAGTTCTGCGTTATTTGCTTTGTTGGATGCTTCTCTCAGCTGCCCAACCTGCAAAGGTGAAATTTACCCATTAGCCTCAACTGAATGCATGTTAGATAAGAACTATCAACAAACTATAATGGCGAACTACAGCAAGAATTGCAGACAGATCCAGGAACAAAAACAGGTAGAAAAAACGTCAATCTATCAGTAGCCAATCACATAACAGTGACATGAAAGAGTCTCTCTTTATAGAAAGAACAACTTTCATTGAGATAATTTGACATCCATATTTTCCCATAGTGACAAAAAAAAAGAACCTAATTTTTACGAGAATTGGAATTTCAACCCACCAAAGAAGCCCTCGAGTGAAATAATGAAGTAAAAGAAACTACAATTAGATAGACTCAAATATATACTATCAGAGAAACATTGGACACTACGATTCACATCACAACTAGATGCTAATATGTAAAATAATCCAGCACTTCATTTAACTATTATATTATTGATACATTGAAAATTATAACAAGCAAAATAACAAACCAAGATATAAGATGCTGAACAGAGATTACAAGATGGTGAAAATGACAATGAATTGTTCTGTTATATAAAAAAGACAAGTTGTATGCTTGCAACTACCAAATAGAATTCTGGGATCTTGCAACAAAAAAAAAAAAAAAAAAAGAACAGAGAAGAAATTTACAGATTGTGCTTCTTCTTGCAGAGTCAACGGCCGATTAGGACGATACGTGTGATTTTGTCGCTTTGCCCAAATCCAAAACCGCTGAAATTGCACTGGTATGCCATACTCCTTGGCAACCTCCTCCTGCAAACCACCACAAATCAAAATGGGAAAAGCAAAAAAATAAATAATAAGAGGAAGAAGAAATAAATTTTCAGGAAAGTAAAGAAAAGAGACAAATCTATTTTTTAATAGGAAACAAAGACGTATATTTAAGAAGAGACCAAGAACAATCTATAAGAGCAAGAGCTAAAAATTACCCTTCCCCAGCAAAGCAGATAAAGGAAAGCCTTCCCATTGTTAATAATCATTAGAAGACTATAATTACAAAAGAAATTAGAAAGATTTGTACACCACCAAGAGACACTTTGTTGCACCAAAAGCCAAAAAGACTTGAAACAAAAGGACTTATCTTCAAATAACCAGTTGTTTGTTTCCATCCAAAGGCTCCAATCTTCTTAGGCAAGCACCAAGCAACCCAAAGCTCCTCAAACAAGATGCCACCCTTTGGCCGCGAATAGGTAGTGGAGGAAGATGTGGTCAAGGTTTTCTTCGTCTCACAAGCGTAAACAACAAACTGAAGGGGATATCAACCAATTACAAAACTTTCTTTGGACATTTTCAAGCATATTCAAGCTTCTGAAAGGCAAGCACCATAGAAGTTGGAGTTAGGAATGGAGAACTCTACTCCTTGTTTCGTCCAAGGAGTTTTTGGGTCCCACGCCTAAAAAGTATCAACTCCATACTTTGTTAACTCATTAAATGGTGGGTCCCAGACCTCATAACTCCACTCCTTGCTCCAAACACCTCCTAACTTCCTTTACAGCATTGAAATTCCTTATAATTTTCCAGAGCGGATAGGACAGGCTCATCTCTTTTTTTGTATGCTTCAAGAAGGTGGGTTTGGCAGTAAAACCCCCAAATGCATTAATCTACCATTTCATTCTGCCATTACCACTACCCACGATCCAATCATTTAGGAAGTCAATCAAATTTACCAAATTCCCCAATTCTTTGTCAAAAGAGGTCGTCAAATCTCCAACTCCCAATCTTGTTGGTCATCAACCCAACATTCAGCAACGGAAGCTCCCATTCTAATGGTAATAAAATAAATATAAGGAAATTTGGTGGGCAGACTCCATACAACACCAATTGTCTTCCCACAATTTATTCGCTTACCATTCCCCATAACAAACTCCACAAACCAAACACTGTTTGTTTATCTTTCATAATACTCAATCACATCTACTATCGATGTCGTCCTTTCTTTTTAGAGATTTTAGTGGTCCAACCTCGTGATCCATCCTGTAGATAGCACAAATGACTCTCCTCCATAAGGCCCTCTCTCCTCATGGGTGAATCTCCGAAACCATTTCATCAAGGAGAAGTCATTTCTTTGGCAGAGAGAAAGAGAGAAAAAATCCCAAAACCATTGTACAAAGTGGGTAAAGTTTTCCATTTCCAAGGCACGAGATGAGAAACCAGTTTAAAGATATCACCATCCCGAACACAATCTGACCCTTTTCTTAATGGAATTGATCACCTTCGTAGGGGCTCTCATAATGGAGAGAAATAGCAAGGGAGGCTATTAAGCACCGTTTGGGCCAGGGTCAATTGACTTCCTTTGGAGAGAGATATCCCTCTCCATTTAGAGACAAATCCAAACGTCAGAAATTACTTATTGATGAAATAAATTGGGAGAAGGCTGGATACTTGGTGATCTGTGTTGCTTGAAAGATCTTTTAGAGATGAGATCTAAAAGGAGGCTGAAGGTCTTGGGAGTTGGGAGTTCCGGACAAAAATGGACTGACCATTATAAGAAAAAACTTGGAACATGTTGAAGAATGTTCTTGTTGAGGTGTTCCAAGATTTTCTTCAAAACACTATTATCAATATGCGCACCAACAAGACCTATATTTGCTTGATTCCTAAGAAGATCAAGGCCAGGAAAGTAGGGAAAATTTAGACTGAACAGCTTTATTTCCTCTCTACAAAATCATTTTAAAGGTTTTGGCCCAGAGACCACGGAAAGTGCTGCCACTTATTGTTCACAATGCTCAGTCCGCCTTCATTGAAGGAAGACATATTTTAGATGCTATTCTTATTGCCTTAGAATCCATAAGTGAATGGGTTTCTAGCGAAAAAGAAGGCTTCATCTTAAAGCTGTACTACAAGAAATCCCTATGATATGGTTGACTGGGTGCATCCTGATGCCTTTTTTTATGGAAAGGAAATGAGGCTTTTTATCTTGATGCTATTCCTGAGCAAAAAAAAAAAGACTGGTTAAAGCTGGAGAAGATGGATTTGGAGCTGTTTATCTACCTCAAATTTCTCTATGTTGATAAACGGTAGGCCGCATAACAAAATTTGTGCAAAAAGGGGTTTGAGGAAATGGGCCCCTCCCCCTTTCCTCATTTCATTTTTAGGGACTCTTTGATCCCCTTAGTTCAGTTTTGCAGCCACAGAAAGATCCCCATGGGTTTTCATGTTAGCCAGAAATTTGATGAATTAGGAAAAAAAACCTCCCTTCCCTTACACTATATACTATGGTGAGCTCAGTTCTGGGGCTTTTCAACAGAGAAACAGAGCCCCACTGGTTAAATGGCAATGGCAGGTGGAAGGTGATTTGTGGAGAAAAGTTCTTTCTCGTATTTGTGGTGAAGACCCGAAAGCTTGGCCGATGCTTGATCCTAGAGGTAAAGCGATAGGCAAGCCCTGGTTAGATATTGCAAGGAGTGACAACTTCTTCCTTTGGTTTCTCAGGTTCAAAACCAACCAAGGGAGTAATTTTGATTTTGGAAAGATAGCAACTTTGAGATGGAGTTTCCTTGTATGTTTTTTCCATCTAGTTGAAACAAGAAGCTTCGTTATAGGATCAAGCGATTTGTCCCGTGAGATTAGTTGAGATCAATGTTTTTAAATGCCCAAGGCGCAATGGCCCTCTGGAGCCTAAATGATGACAAGGCGCATAAAAAGACGCGGGCTTTTTTTTTTTGTAAGACGTGCTATATATAAAAATATTACATTAAAAAGAGAAAACATAGTTGAACTGGAAATATGGGGAAAAAAGACCCAAAACACAATGCTTCTAACTTTATTCTTTTAGTTAATAAAGAAAGAAAACCCTTGATTATTACTATTTAAAAATTTAATTAAAAAAAAAGCCCCAAGGTCTAGGCGCACACCCAAAAAGGCTTTTTAAAACACTATTCAAGATGTGTGCAAGCTAGCCCAACACTCACATATATTAAAAGAAAAGAAAAAAGCTCCGAATCCATAGACAAAGGATTGAGATCTTGGCCCCAGAAGAGGTCCTTTTGATAGGAAGATGGAGAGGTGGATCAGGTTGATAGAAACTCTTGATGTTGTAAGGTTGGATGAAGGCAAGGACAGAGTAGTTTAGTCTTTGAAGGTGGGGGAGTAATTTGGTGGAATTGTGCAGCAAGGGCTTTGTTGTGGCACATTTGGTCGGAAGAAATCAGCGGACGTTTGATGATAAGTTCTCTTCTTTTGAGTTCTCTGGTAGAAATGTACAGCTTACAGCTTCTTGGTGGGCTTACAATTACAGGAAGTTCTTTTTGTAATTACAAACTTTTTACTATTCTTATCAACTGGAAAGTGTTTTTCTAATCTTTTGTTGGAGGGGCTCCCTCCCGACCCCTAAGTTGTATCTTCCTTTTTTTTTTCCCTTAATATATTTTGTTTCTTATAAAAAAATAATAATTAAATAATTAAAAAGAGAAATATATTCAAAGAATACAAACTGCTAAAAGAGTAAGACATAAAGATAGGAAAACACTGGGGCCGAGATTAAAAAAAGTTAATAAAAAAAAAAATCCTTGAATAAACCACCATTGAGAAACCTTTCAACTCAGCTAAATCAAATCGATCATTCTCGATATCTTTCTTATCCTCAAAAATTCAATGACGAAAAAGCAAAATTATACCGGTATGAAAGACATGATTAGTATCAAACAACAAATCCTGATCCTCCACAAGCAAAAGAGAATAAAGTAAAATAAGAGGTACAAAGGAACAATGCATTCCAATTAATCAAAGAACGGTAATAATTACAAAAATGAACAGACAAACTTGGAGTGAGAACACCAAACAAGGAAGCATTGTAAGTAACAGACTTGAACTAGTTTTGAGGCATGGAATACCAAAGAAGTCTAGACAAAAACCACTATCTGACTAAAAGAATGAACGCTAGAAATACAAGTTTCTTTTCCTTCTCTCAAAAGCAAACAAATTATGGGAACGTAAGAATGAACTACCAATATGGAAGAGAGATAAAAACAGCTAGGGGAAGACACATGCAACATTGAGGTTCCCGACTAAGTCAATTTCCAAAAGTCCATGTACCTTGAAAAGATTGAAAGGTATCTGTTTCTGAATACGAAAACTGCGAACTTTATCATGATCAACAAGATCGAAGTATATATCCTTCCCTATTTGTTCTTGAAGGTCCACATCTCGTGCAACCTACCAGCAAATATCAATTCTCTCAGGCACAAATTATTCACAGACCACCATGGTCTATAATAAACTAACAAAATATATATATAATATATATATATATATATATATTAAGACATTAATTCCGTCATCAGTGAACACAAAGTCTTGATCTCATGAATTGAAAAGTATCTTATTTTACAGGTCAGCCGTTGATTATTATAGGTCTAACTCCTGAAGGATATAAATTGCCAAACATGAAAGAAAGTCAGAAGCTGCGACCTTGATAATTGCATAGAGATGGGCCTGTGCTTTATATCTTCTCTTGTCTTCCTTCTCCTCCTGCTCTTTCTTTAACCTTATCTGTATGGTGTTGAGAAAAGTCAGCCAGCTTCTATATATGTCCACACTTGATCAAGTTATGAAGAAATAATCTGAATAAATAAAACTACCCTAAGGTGTTCAGCTATGTCTTTCTCATCCACATTGCAAATTATTTTGTCCTTGTCACTTTCACGGATGTACACAAGCATATATGCATTAGAATATTTGGTGAACTTGAAGGGAGTATTGTTGAAGCCAGGGTTGGTCTGCGGCAACTGTCAAACATAGAAGTGATGGCAGATTAAAACCAGGTTAATTTACAAAGTGGGCAAACAGGTAAAGAGCTTATTTAAGGGGAACCAGATCTTTCATTAAGCAAGTTATATCACCTCTTCCTCACCACCATATTGCTCTTCTAATGCTCTCTTCATATCTTCTTTTGTTACTCGTTCATCGTCAAATTTGTACCTAACATAATGAAACTTGAACCAAATAACTGGCCGACAATGAAATAGTACTTAATGTATGCATTATAGGCACATTAAAAGTGTAGTAGGTGAGAGACTCAAGAAGGAACCATTCTCAGTAAATAAACCATGGCGAAAGAAAATCCCAAAATAGATACTTGAAAATTAAAGCTAAAATACAACTTTTTTCTTAGTATCTGAGAGTATCTGAGTACTAAATACTAATTAACAAGCTAATAAAATTTCACGAGGTAACAAAGAGGACCTTGATCATCTTTTATGGGCTATCAGTTTGCATTTTCTTTGGAGTTGCTGGTACAGATAGTTTGGGGTTTGTTGGGCATGACACAAAGACAGAGAACGTTCTCTCGAACTCTCCCTGTAAGGAGAAGAGTACAATTTTGTGGAACTGCAGCTCTTTTGCTTTTTTACGCCTGTGGAGCATTTGGAGGGAGAAGAATAACAGGATTTTTATAGGGGTAGAGAGATCAAGTAAGGATGTTTCAGAGTTGGCTAGATTTCACAATTCCTTATGAGCATCAGTTACTAAACCTTTGTGTTTATGAGCTTCGTCTTGTTCATTTGGATTGGAGCCATTACTATAGCTTGTACGACTGTATCAGACCCTTTTCCTTTTTGTTGGGCATGAGTTTTTTTTCCCTTATGCCCTAGTATATATTTCCCTTCATCATAATGAAAGCCTGGTTTCTTACATATATATACATATATATGCCTAAACCAATAAACAAATCAACCAAACACTAAACTACTTAACTGAAAACATAATCTAATATATTATTATCCCACATCATCGTCTATTTCTCATAGATGCCCGTGTATCCTTTCCCCTGTCCTCAAAAAATGTGTACCTATACATGCATAAATAAGCATTATTAAAGAAGAATAAGATCAACTCTTTCCAAGTATGGGAAAAGTTTGGAGGTGTCGATGAATCTTGAAATAGGATTTATTAGTGTCGAGTTTAAAGGGTGTTTAGGAGGTTGTAATGGGGTTGGGTTGGAATGGTTTGATTGGTTGGTTCATCTCGAGATCGCTAGAATGAACGCCTCTACTCGGTGCACTCTCTCCAAGCCTTTTGAAGTTATTTTCATTCAAGATCTATGTCTAATTTGGAGAGCTTTCATTTTTCCAGCATATGGTTGTCTCTTGTTTCTTTGTTGAGTTGTATTGTCTCTGTTTTGGTTATAGGGTCCTCTTTTGTCTTAGGCCCTCTTGTTTCCTTGATTATCTTACTTTGAGCTTTAGTCTCTTTCATTATATCAATGAAGAGGCTTATTTCCATTTCAAAGAAAAAATCAAAACTAGGATATTTTATTTAACAAAAAAACAAAGGAAAAAAAGCCATTTATATTGCATATTGCGAGTTAGTAGGCTAGTGTAGTAGTTAGAATTGAAAACTGAAATCAAAACTTTCCAGTTGATATATAACAAAGGAAATAGTGAGTATGATAAACTTTTTAAGCCAATGCAAGATAGCCCTTCATATTGCATATTGCAAGTTGATAGGCTTGTTAGAATTGAAAACTAAAATCAAGACTTTAAACCATAAAAAAAATAGTTAGTATGATAACTTTTTAAATCAATGCAAAATAGCCTTCTAGATTACATATTACAGATTGTGAAATCTGTAGAACCAAATTTGGGGATAGAAGAATTGAAAACGATATTTTTCTAATTTCAAAAGAAAGTTACGAGTTGATGTCTTTAAATTTTTTTAGTTAGGGTTCAAATCATATAGTTATGAAATCCAGTTTCTTTTCTTTTTTTTTTTTTTTTACTATGAGTATTTAGGCCAATTTACGCGCACCTCGACTAATCTCACATGACACCTACTACATTTGGGTATCAAGGAAACTCATAGGACATTAAATCCTAGGTTGGTGGTCATCATGTATCAAACACATTCCCTCTTAGCCCTTTATCAAACCCAAGCCATTGATTTACCACTAAGTCAACTCATGACGGTTGAAATGCAGTTTTTTTTTTTTTTTGTGAAACCAAAAAAATAATTAGAAGTTATATAATATCACAAGTTCAGGTGACGTGAAGGATAAAATATATACAAAAAAGTCTATTAATAATAATAATGATAATAACTTTTATTTAATTTAATTTAAAAACTATTTAAAAATTAAAAATTAAAATAATAAATAATAAAAATAAAACCAACCCTGCAGTCTAAATACGTATATGAAAAACCCAACCAACTCAACCCTGCACCCAAAACACAAGCTTCAACATCCTCAGTAATCATGTTTCAAAATGACAAATCTCACCGCAATCAGATTCCCAGTAATTCGATTTCATTTCATTCATCGATGGAATTCATTATGTTTCCTATTATACTCCCTATGATTAGGGTCTCTTTTGTATCAGTTTGGATTATATCATTCATCAATGTTTTTTATCCAAGAAATAATTATGTATCCTACTAAAAGTTGGAAATAATTTTTTTTTTAAAAAAAACATGCATTACCACTGATCAGATAAGGTTGGCCTGATAAAAGCATAATAATGCCCACCATGGACACCACCACTATGTACCAGCACACTGCATCAGAAAATTAAAACTAGTTAGATGTTGATTCTTCACATTTCAACAAATGAAACTATAAATAAATGCATGGGAGAAGGTTAAACCTTAACATAGCGAGTTTAGTTTTAGGATGTTCCATAAATAAAAGTGGTCAAAAGGGACAAACATTTACTAAGGCCCATTCTATTCTTTAGAAACAACCTTTCTTTCTAAGCCTTTCATGCTAGTTTTGTGGAAGTCGGAGAACCCAAGAAAAGTGAATATTTTAATTTGGATGATTTTGTTGGAAATATTAAGCAGGATAAATAGGGATTAAATAACATGCCATTCAAGCTATTTAAATTCAAGCTGCTTTATTCTGTGCCTGATGGATCTTCAGCTCGCTAGTTCTTTCATTGCTCCATGAGTGGAAGTTTATAGGAGGGTTGCTTTGAAAGGTCTGGGATGCTCTTGGGTTCTTGATAGGAACGCCGCAAAAAGATGTTTTATCTTCTCCGAGATCATGACCCAAAGAGGAAGGAAAAATTCCCATAGGTGAATCTGGGCAAGTCAATAGTGCAGGGTATATAGATAGAAATTGGAGCTTATTTGAAGGGAAACAAGCTATTAAGGAGAAAATATTTGATCTTGTAAAAATTACATGTGGTGTCATGGTTTGCTCTGTCCAAAGAATTCTGCAAAACTCTTCATTTGGTATTAATTCTGATTGGGAAGCTTTCTTTAAGAGTTATGTTTTGGATTGTGTTCATCCTTTCTTAGTATTGGTAATAACTAATAAACAAGAAACGAATTTTTATTGATTGATGAAAAGGAATCCAAGTAATTGGTTTCACTTTGGGAAATTTAGTTTCACTCCTGAAAGGAATTATTGTGTTTCAACTTTTCAAAATTTATTGAAAATTTATGCCTCTTTGTAAAATTTATTCACAATTTTTTTTTAAAAAAAAATACATTATGAAATTTCCAGGAACCATGAATCAGAAAACAAGGAAAGAAATTTACAGAAGTACAAAAATCAAGGCTCATGGTATGAAAACTCCCAACAGAGAGCAATAACAGGGCTATACCTATGAAGTGTGTAAAGGTTGCGAACGCTCCTATCTGCTTCTGGTGATAGATACTTGCCATTTTCCCTATCAAGGTCTAGTTGAAGAGGAAACTCATAGCGATCATTTATCTGTAAGCCAAAATCACTTTTATGGTTATTCAGTCCTGCAACAAATAATGACATGTCCTAGAGTAGTGAATGCAAAACCATGCTAATATTTTCATTACTGACCTTCACCATTGTATCCCGCATAAAATCGTACTCAAAACGCTTCAACTGGAGTTGGAGGACTGGAGGGAAGTCAATAAACAAGACGCCCTTCTTAGCTTCCTGAAACAGAGATTAAGTTATGTAGAAAATCAAATTGAAAGATTTACTTCCTACAGTTAGCTCAGAAAGTTGAACTCTCATATTTCTAATGTTCTAGATTCAAGAAAAATTTCACTTCCTTTGCATTTAAGATAGTCTGACCTTTTCAACACAAAATAGTAGTTATATGGTGTAATGAAAACAAACAAAAAAAATCTGGACAGTTTTATCCAGAAAGCAAATGAGCTACATATATCGTAGGTTGCCAATCTTTCAGATATTAAAAGTAAAATAATTTTTTTAGGAAAAAAACCATAAATGGAAGAAAATAGCTATGCTTTCATCAGAAACGACAACAAAAAACACCAAAATAAGAAAGAGAATTACACCAGATCCTACTCATCCTGACACAGAGCCTCAAAACTTGCTTTATCCTTAAAAGGCCACAATATACAAAGAATACACCTTCAAAGGATATTACCCTTAAACAACCACAAAATAAACATAAATACATGCAGAGAGGAATGCTTGAATCAAATCATCGTCAGTACAAACCTGCAAGCCATGCTCTTCTGCGTGATACTTGTTATCACCCTCAAGGCGTTCAACTTCCACATACTTATCAAAAGATGCATATACATCATTACAACCTTTCACATCAAGCTGGAGATCTGCCAATCCACCCAAAGAAAAATCCAGCTAAAAGATCTTAAATCAATTCAAAATTTCAAATAGTGTTTTCTCAACCAGAAGTACCATAAAATGATTCCTTTCTTGTAGATTTGTAGTCAACATTAATGCATTCTATGTAATTCATGTGATGACCCTCAAATAACTGCTGTATTGTCCCCTCCACAACAGTTCCCTGGACCAAAACCAAAAGACTAATTGTAAAAGGAAAGATAAATAATAGCATGTGGACAAGTTATGCCAATATACATTGGATCACGTCAATGCGCATAGGATCGACTATCTATATTTTTATAAGCATTCATCAAACAAATCCAAGTATCCTGTACTATACCTTCATTTTATCTTCAAGCTTTTCACACAAAACTCTATTGAGTTCTTGTACATCATGTTGCATGAAAGAATCATAAGTATCCCATCCAAAGGACTTAGTAAGCTCTTTAGTTGCAACACTGCTGGCATTAAATTGAAGTTTATAGAACAAACTTTGAAGAGCCAACGGGATGCTTCCTGAAGGCATGTCATTCTCGGTTGTCGGCATATGGTAAACAGCCTGGATACAGACTCAGGAATTGAGAAATCCTCCATAAGACAAAAAAGAAAAAGCTATGAAACTTTTTCCTACCTTTCTGAAGTAAGGTATATGGTAAAGTGTCTGAAGAAGAGAATTCATGTAACAAGTTGCCCCTTGGTTCTTAAGACCCACATACCCAGTTTCTTTCTTTGAATCATATGACCAGTAATCGAGAACCTTACGAACCAGAACCTCAGCTTCAACAATACATGTGTCATTTACAAGGTACCCTCGACTAGGATCATAAAGATCACTGAGAGGCATGAATGATGTAAAACCCCAATCACTTTCTCTAGCATTGAATTGGTGTTTTGTGTCTGCATAATTAAACATGAAGAGAGAAAATATATCGATGTTTAAATCCCAAACAATAAAGTTTGCATAAACAAGTAGCACTAGTTTTCCTTCATGCACAAAATTCTTCAATTTAAAGCAATCCCCTAAATAGGATAACATGCCTCTTATCAGTTTACAAACACATTAGAATTTATAATAGAAATCAATTGATAGTTTAAAAAAATGGTAAGAAACCCAACTTTCAATGAAAAAGTTGAAAGAAGACAAGAACATACCAAAAAAAAATTATCAAAAGGACAACAAAACAAAAAACAAAAAAAGACTCCAACCTAAAGAACAAGAACAAGCTTCCAATTACAAAAAGACCTAAAAAGGTAGTAAAAAAATTATAAAATAAAAAATGGACGTGGAGAAATTTTAAGTGACAAACACCTTGAAAACACTATTTCTTTTGTTCTCTTGGATAGGACCTTCTGAAAACACTAATTCGCCATCTTTTAGGACTTTTGGGATTGTGTTGGCTCGTAACAAAGGGTGTCATTCGATGTTTGAGGAGATACTCTTGAATCCTCCTTCTCTCTTTTGTTTTCTTTTTATTTATAAGAATCAATCTTTCATTAAGAATAAAATGAAATAATACAAAGGCAACCAAAGAACTCAACCCACAAAAAAAGGTGCTTTGGCTTTTTTCCTTATGCTGTGGACTTGTGGGTCATCTGGCTTGAGAAGAATAGTAAAATTTTTCGTGGGGTGGAGCGATTGGGAGACAAACTTTGGGATACAATTAGATTTAATTCCACTGTGGGTGTTTGCTAATACGGGATTTCGTAATTATCAGTTTAGCTTTATTCTTTTGAACTTGCCCCCTCCATGTAATTGGCCATGGGGCTATTGCGATTTTGGACTAGTTTTTTTTTTTTTTTTTTTTTGTATGTTATCATTTCATTAACACGTGGTTTCTTATCATAAATTTTTTTTAAAAAAAAAATTAAGAAATTAAAATTAATTATAATATTAAACTAATTTATCATATCCAAATAACATATCAAGTCTAACTCAATTTTTTCATTAGTGAAAAGGATTACATATTTCATATGTATATATATATATTAAAATAAAAAAGTTAAAAATAAAATAGGTATCTCCACCGGCCAAGGGCCAAATAATTATTTCTATAGTAACAAGTTGTGCGGAAATAAAAATCAGTAGTTTAGGTCCCAAGAAAAGTCAATCTAAAATTTAAATTAAAAAAAAAATAAAAAAAAAGGGTAATAATACGGTTATTGAATCTTCTTCTGCAAAGATGAGTACACAATTTTTAGAGAATGAAAGGAAAGATAACCAAATGGTTATATCATAAATATGAAAAATAAACACAAACAGCAAACTTTTAAATGCCATTCTAAATCATCCTCTAAATTTCTGGTGCACTCTTGACTATTATGGATTTCAAGGACAATCGCACGATTACTAGACAGAGAAGTTCAAAGGCAATAAATTCATAGTTTAATAAACAATACGACCTTTGTGTACATGCTCAAGAAGCTGACCTCAAATCAGTATTAACAATTATTGTCTTGTTGACATATTGACATGCAAATGTGAAATTTCACAGTACTTCCAATCTCCTTCCAAAATCCAAACATAGGTTAAGGTGCAGGTGGTCAAGATTACTACAAATTATCTGCAGGAAGGGGCTAAGGAGAGAAGCAACTGGCATTTAGTTAATTGGAGTATTGTGTCGAACCATCTGAGTATGGTCTGGAGATTGGGAATGTAAGGTGCTAAATATTTTCCTTCTATCAAAATGATTATGATATTCTTCCTTTGAGCCTCCAGGCATAAGATACTCCCGGGTCCTAATCAGGGACATTGGGCTATTTAGGAACACATAAAAGGTGATCCCTCATTTATTTTGAAGCACTTTCTAAAAAATTTATGGTTTATTTGGATGAGGAGAGGGTTCCCTTTTGATCTTCATATTGGACAGCCTTTATAGATCGTGTGATTGATGAGTGAGTTTCACTCCTATCTATTATCCAAACTGTCAACCTATTTCCACGTACAGCAAATATGTGTTGACCACAAAATATAGATACTTCTGGCATCATTGCTAGAAAAACTTTATACAATCATTCGAATTCTTCTCCTTCTCCATCTATGGTGAAGCTTCTTTTTTTTTTTCTTTTTTTTTTTTTTTTAAAACTATGGTTTCAGTTCGAAAGACTTTTGACAACACCTATATTTTTAATTAATACAATTTTAATTGAGAAAAATGAAAGAATACACGAGCATACAAAAAACCGAACTCTCTACAGAAAAGGAGCCCAACTAAAAGAAGGGACTCCAACTAAACAAAATAGAGCCTATAGAATAGTTACAAAAGGTTCTCAAAATCAAAGCCTAGTGGAATGCTATCTTCAATATCTTTGAAGATCGTGTTGGACATTTAGTATCATTTTCTATATTATTACCTTTAAATATCTATAGAAGTATAAAACTTGTTTGTACGAATCAATTAGGAAAAGTGGGGGAAGATATGTGAAAGCTTATTGACCATGCTTCAAAAGGTGGGGGAAAAGGGAGAGAAAATCTGAACCCAATGTATTTTTGTAGTGCTAGTTTTCGTCTAGTACTCACATTATCAATCAACAAGTGATTAAATTATTCTTTTACAAGGAACTACAAGTACCACAAATGAGAAAAGCCTACTCTTCTACATGTTAAACAGAATTGTGAAAAATAAATAAATCTCATACAATGGGAAAGTACTTACCCTTTCGTATTGAATACTTCTTATGAACCTGATTAACCACAGCCAAGCTGAATTGGGCGTATCTACTCCACCCGTACGGCAACGTTCCAGAGTCTGCAACATCCAAATACATTGACAGGTGGTCCACGTTGTTTCCTTTTGGAAAAACTAATATCCGCCTGATGAAACCAATTAACTCAAATCAAAAAAATCAACAACTAGCTACAGCAACTCCATGGCGCAAATTAAAGTTTTGAAAATGAGATATAGAATGTACCATTTATATCCGCCAACAGAAAACGAGTCAGAATAATACTTTTTCATGTTTAACCTAGAGAAGTTCTCGATTCTCCATGTGAATTTTATAGGTGGTGGATCCTCCACTTGCTGGTTCTCCACGGTGCCAGAAGGCTCCACTTGAGCTGTTGTAAAACAATCACACAAATGCATAACAAATCAAGGCCTCAATACAAAATGGGATCGTCATACGATAAAACTGAAGTCACACCACAAAACAAAACCTAACACAACCCAATCTTCCAGTGAATTGTAAACGCATTAACTTCAAAACCATGGCTAACTAAAAAGATCATAAAAATTCAAATAGTATAAAATAGTCAAGCAGGCTGAATATAATAAACCTTCCATAGGCTGAGGACCTTCCACTACATCCGAATGTGGCACAAGCATCTCCTCGTCTTCTTGCTGCGGAAAAAAACACGGAAATCAGATCTTCCAAAGGACGAAAGTCGACCCCACAAAGATGGAATCGAAACCCTAGTTCTATGGCAATTAAACAAAGCGAGTTATTGAATTCTCAACTCAATTTTATGTTCGAACCAAAATCAAAACCCTTAAGATCAAAATTTAAAGAACAGCAAATGACACCAAAACAAATAACCAAAGGACGACAAGTACGAACAAAGAAAAACCAAGAACGGAAACTAAAAAATAGTAGCCAAATTACATCAAGAGGTGGAGGAGTCATCATAGTCATTGATGGAGAGAAAATGACAGTCCGATCGACGAATCACAGAACAAGCAAACCACGTAGAAACTTGAAAACAGTAAGGGGAAAACGAAGGGGAAAAAAATAAAATAAAGCCTGCAACACTCGAGAGAGAGAGAGAGAGAGAGAATGATTCATAAGAACATACATATATGTATATATACATATATATATGTGTGCAATTTTTTTGAAAAAAAAAAAAAAACCGTAATTTTACTATGTGAGGAACATGATATTATGTACTGAAAACAATTTTATTAATTAAAATTACATGACATTTCCATGATTTTGATCCATTTTCATGGATTCGATAATATTAGCAGTACGTTTTTCTATATATTTTTTTAAAAAATAATGGTCAAAAATATAAAATAGGTAATAAAATGTGACTAATATTGTATATCATATTATTGATTTTTAAACTATAAGATAATATTATTGTTGACACCGATTGAAATATAATTTATATAAAATTTGAGACTGTATCGATTTAAAATTTAGACTAATGATTCTATATGAAACATAAGTGCATCAATTTTAACCGTTCGTTATATTTTACTAAGAAATATCATGTGAGACTTATAATTTTATCAATTAAGCCTCTAAACTTACATAACCAAATCAATTTAGACTCTTGATTGAGATTTCTTTAAGAATTATCCATTTAAATCATGGTATTCTATTTTGTTAAATCGATATTTGAAGAAGTCTACACATATATAAGAATTGATACATTAACGATTTTCAAACATAATTCTAACAAATATTCTAAATTGATTCACTTAAACAATTTATAAGTTTAATTGAAACTTAATTGTCTCGCATGATATTTTTCAAACTAAAACAAGGTATAAATTAATATAATTATAAAATTTATGGTTTAAATTTATATAATTATTAGTATAAAATTTAAATTGATACAACACAAGATTTAGGAGCATGAATTGAAATTTTTCCTTAAAAAAAAAAAAAAAGAAATAAGTTTATATTTTTTTCAAAAATATGTCACTAATATAGATAAGATATAAAATAACTATATTTTAACTCATTTAAAAGAGATACAATACTTATTTAATAGTTTAAACGTCTTTTAAACTTTTTTTATTTCTATAATTTTTTAAAAAATATTTATCGATATTAACATTTTATTGATAAATAACGAATGTAATTTTGAAATTTCAACATGTTAGAATTGGGAAAGAAAGGACGTGGATGGTCAATAAAGAAAGAGATGAGGGTAAAATGGGAATTTACATGGCGGCGTCACGAAGTTCGGGTCTCCAGATACGATATACGGTATTATACGAGATGGCCATTGTGAAATTGACACGTCATGAGAAGGTTTTTCCAACTGGTGACGTGGCATCTTTTGAGAGTCATGTGCTCGTGCACGTGATATGACCATCTGAAATCTGAATTGTTTGCATATTCTCTATTTTGTTTACCTCTTGCTTTTTCTTTTTCTTTTTTTTTCCTCCTTTTTTTAATTGATTTTTTATTTGACTGTCCGTAAATTTCCCATTTGAAAGGATTTTAATTTTGAAAATAATGTTAAAGTAGGAAAAGTAACGGTCAGTCATCTATGTTGATTCTTACCATTTCTGTTTTTTCTTAAATCATTTACTAAAATAATTGTGTGTTTTCATTAGTTCCATTAAAAAAACAATACTTTAAATTGTGCTTAGTAATGTTCACAAAAAGAAAAAAGTGCATAATATAGCGTATAATAAATTTATAGGATGAAATACTTTTAAATAAATATCAATTTATATTCATAAATTATGGATTGTATTAATTTAAATCATAAATTAATAATGTATAGATTTAAACTTGATTTTAGAGTTGTATCAATTTAAACTTCAAACTAATAATTGTATCAAAATAAATCATCAACTTTGATAAGTGTATCAATTTTACACCTTTCTTCATATTTAGTTTGAAAAATATCACACAACATATTTATTTTTTTCAAATAAACTTAAAAATTGATATAAGTGAATCGATGTAGATAACCTTTAATATGATTATATTTGAAAATCATCAATACATGGTTTTCTATGTGTGTGGACTTCTACAAATGTCTATTAACAAAATTGATGATTATATTTTGAATGAAAAAAAATTAAATAAATTTTAATCAAGAGTCTAAATTTATTAATTATGTAAGTTTAAAGATTTAATTGATAAAATTACAAGTTTCTCAAGATGTTTATCGGAATAAAACATAATTGAAGGTTTAAATTGATACACCTGATAAAGTTTAAAATTTACATTGATACAATTATTTTAGTTTAAGATTTAAATTGATACGATCCCCAATATCGAAGATTTAAATTAATACAATTATTATTTTATAATTTAAATTGGTATAATCTTAAAATTCATGGTATCGATTGATATTTGCCCAATATTTTTGGAAGGTTTCATAAATAAAATATATTTTGAAGGAACTCTAACTATAATATTATCCATACATCATTTTTAAATTAATCATAATTTTTAATACATTTATTTGTTAATTTATTTTTAGATAACTAAAATATTGATTTAATATTAATATAATCATTGTAATAATTAAGAACGAGACATAAATTGGCACCTCAAGTGAATCTCTCGATTCTCTTCCATTTTAGTAACTGCAAATAAATAGTCATTATATTCTTTAAATAATAATAATAACAACAATAATAAATCTATTGAATATAGATTAGGTTTAAATACTACTTTATCCCTATATTTTTTATTTTGTTCATTTTGGTTCCTCTAATTTTAAAATGTTTATTTAGTCTCTATATTTTCAATTTTGGTTCATTTGCTCCATATATTTTCAAAATATGTTCACTTTCATCTCTGTATTTTCAAATTCATTTTGGTCATCAAATTTTTAAAAAATGACATTTTTTTTATCTCTTAAAAATGAAGTAAAAATGAAAATGAATGGACTAAAATAGTAAATTTTTTAAAGTACAATTATCAAAATGAACAATTGAAAGTATATAGATTATAGGAACTCAAACGAACATTTTGAAAGTATAAAAATCAAAATAAACAAAATTTTAAAATATATGGATCAAAATAGTATTTAAATCATTTTTTTATAACGGGAACACCACCTTTATGATAAACCCATCAAAGAAAACATTTTATCTCTTTTGATCTTATACCTCTCAAAAAGATAATTTAGATTATGAACTATTGTTAATTATTTTCCTCGTGACAATTCTCTATTGTTCATTTTGCTTGAGTTATTCTTTTTCATTATGTTGCATGACTTAAAAATTCAACATTATTCATAGAAAAAATTATTGGTTTTTCTATGAATCATTCAATAAACTATAGCTTAAAATTATTGATTTTTCAATGGTATCTATAGAAAAATTAATTTGATTTAAAATGCATTTTATTTGTTGTCAAAGCAAGTTAAATTCGATGGTAATTGACATGACCTTTCACGTCGAATTTCCATCCTACAATTATCGTACCAAAAAATGCATATTTTAATTTGCCAATGATAAGAAACACACTCTAGGTTTCTAATCCTCAAGAGTTTTTTTTTTTTTTTCCCCCGATATTTGGCAAGCTAAACCTAGAGCATTGCATGCATTTTTCCATTCTGGGCTGGTCACGAGAATTTTTATCCCTTTTAATTGTGATATATATACTATTTTTAAGATAGGGGAAAAAATAAAGAAACTATCAACGGGAGGATTCGCACTCATGCATGCTAGGGTATTCAAAAAAAAATCTAATGATTCGAAAAAATAGGATCAATCCAATCCAATTTGAATGGTTTAGGTTAAGTTATCAACTCATTTGGATCAAGTTAGATTCAAAAAATTTATAGATTAGATCGACTCATGGGTCAACTTATAATCCGAACCAACTCAAACTTATTATTAATTTAAATAT
>NC_052359.1:67060003-67122271 GCF_009727055.1 Benincasa hispida
ATTATATGTGCATATATTTTTTTTATTTTATTTTATAAAATAATTTATATGTATAATTTATTCTCCAACGACTTTTAAACACGATCTTTTTAGCATATTGGTAGAAAATTTTGATAATATAAATTTAAATTGAATTGCCAATCTTAATTTAATATATGAAAATAATTTTTAAAAATCAATATATATTAATATTTTACTTATTTTTAGAACAATAATTATAATATATATTAAAAAGCCACCATCTTTGAGAGGTTTTGTTGACTATTTTGTCCGTATGTCAAATCTTAAATTTACAAATCATACCACTAATAATTGTGAATTATATATAATCCCCAATATTTAACTCAAAATAAGGCATTTAAAAACGTAGAATATGAAAAGCTTTCTTCTATAGTTACTAGATTCGATTAAATATCAATATTCATTCTACACATAAAACTGAAAATTGATCCACATTAATCATACCACTAATAATTGGCACTGGCTTTAGTGCAGGTAGATCCTGATTCGTTGTCTGTTATGGAGGGGATATTCGGAAGTTTGGGCAAAAGCTCAGTGGGAGGTGGTAGGTGTGATTTATTGCAAGATCCATGATTTTGTGTTCTTGGAATGTTAGGGGTTTAAATGACCCTGTAAAGTGTAAGGTGGTGGCAGATTTCATGGCTTCCTCCTCTATTACTTTTTATTGTTTGCTTGAGACGAGGGTTCGTCGCGAGAACTTTGATATGGTGGTGGATAGGTTTGGTGATGCTTAGAGGTGTGTGTGGTTATTGGGGGGGGAGGATCTGGGTGATGTGGCGAAGGAGTGTCTATGATTTTCTTATAAATGTCAGTGGGGATCAGTTCATTTATGGAACCTTGGTGGATATTGTATCTAGAGCCAAGGTTCATATTGCTTCTAATCACGTGAGCGAAAGAAGGAACTTGTGGTCTCAGTTGATTGATGTGTGTGCCTCGTGGCAGCTTCCTGGAGTTGTTTTGGGGGATTTTAATGCTATTCGTGGTAGTTCGGAGGATTTTAGAGGTTGCCCTAGCTTGAAGGAGATGGATAGTTTGATGGGACGTTGTTGGAGACGTAGTTAGGTGTGACAGGTAACTGGTTTACTTGGACTAGTCAAATTCAGGGGAATGGTATCTTGCGCCGATTGGATCGTTGCTTGTCTAATGAGGCGTGGAAGATAGTTTCCTGTATTAAGAGGTTAAGGTTGGTTAGTGGGGGATTTCTGATCATAGCCCTCTTATGGTTTATACGGGGGAGACGAAGAGTAGGACGCCTTTTACATTTCGCTACTTTTCTCATTGGGCGGAGGCTGATGGTTTTATTGATACTATCAGGTCGGTGTGGAGAAGGTCAGAGGATGTGTCTCCCATGGTTAGCTTTGTGTGAAATTTGAAGGCAGTGAAGTGGGTTTTACGTGCATCGTTTGGTAAGCGTATCTATATGTTATCTGATGAGGTACGAGTGGCTAAGAAGATTATGAAGGCTGCTCAGGCTGAAGTGGAGAGGGATCCTCTTTCAGAGTCGGTATGTGCGGAGGCGGCTCAGGCCATTGTGGTGTTCTGGTTAGTGGCTAGATTAGAGGAGGCGTCGCTCCGGTAGAAGGCCAGGGTGAAGTGGCTGGAGTTAGGGAATATGAACACGACTTTTTTCCATCGTTGTGTTTGTTCTCGTCGTAGTTGCAGTGGTTTTACAGTGCATGATATGGTGGCAGGGGTAGCGGTTGAGTTCTTTTAAGGTAGTTTGAAGTCTCAGCCTGTGGGGTATAGGGATCTTACTGCCCGGATTGGGAATATTGTTCAGTTTAACTGGTCCGAGGAGGGGGTGGAGGCACTTGGTAGTCCAGTGAGTCGGGATAAGATTCGGAAGACTTTATTCTTAATGAAGTCTGGGAAGGCTCCTGGGCCTGATGGGTTTTTGGTGGATTTTTACAGAGCTACTTGGAGTGTGATTGGGGATGATTTTTGTGATGCTGTGCTGAACTTTTTTTAGTTTTGTTACCTATCTAGTGGAGTTAAGTCTACTGCTATTACTCTAATTCCAAAGAGGCGGGGAGCTGAACGCATGGAGGAATTTCGTCCTATTTCTTGTTGCAATGTTGTGTATAAATGTATCTCGAGGATCTTAGCTGAGAGATTGAGGTTTTGGTTACCTTCTTTCATTAGTGGTAACCAGTCTGCGTTTATTCCTGATTTGTCGTTTTTCGATAACATTTTATTGTGTCGAGAGCTTGTAAGGGGGCTACAAGGAGGCTAGAGGGAATCTGCATTGTGTGTTGAAGGTAGATCTTCAGAAGGCATACGATTCGGTCAATTGAGATTTTCTGTTTGGTGTGTTACTGGCTATAGGCACGCCCCCATTCAGTTTGTTAGTTGGGTGAGGGCTTGTGTTACGTCACCTCTGTGATGATTAATGGTTTTCTTGAGGGGGTTTTTCCTTGTAAGAAGGGGTTGAGGTAGGGGATTCATTGTCTCCTTTTTTGTTTATGATGGTGATGGAGGTCTTGTCCAGGTTGTTAAATAAACCTCCGGTGTGGTTTAGGTTCCATGACTGGTGTGAACGTATTAGCCTGACTCATTTGATTTTTGGAAATGATTTAATGATTTTCTGTGCAGCTGAGAGAAATTCTTTGGAGTTTGTGAGGCAAGTTCTGACGGATTTTACAGGGCTGTCTAGGTTAGTTGCAAATGTTGGGAAGAATTTCATGTTTGTTACAGGTGTGGAGCCTAGTGAGGCGGAAGAACTAGTTGCGTTTATGGGATTCTCTCTTGGTTCGTTGCCTGTTAGGTATCTGAAGTTACCGTTATTGGCTGGTCGGTTGAAGGTTGTGGATTGTGTGCCTTTAATACAGAGAATTACAACTCGTACTATAAGTTGGACGACATGATCCCTCTCTTTTGCTGGAAGGCTGCAGCTTGTTAGGTCTGTTTAACAGTCCTTTCAAGTGTTTTGGTGTAGCATCTTCGTGTTGCCTGTGTATGCAACTCATGATGTTGATCGTCTGTGACATATTTATTTATGGAAGGGAAGTGCGGTGAGTGAGTCGAGGTAGTGTGCAAGTGACATGGGCTAAGGCTGTCTCTTATACACATCTAGATGTGTATAAGAGACAGGTATAGAGGTCATCTGAGGTCGGTGTCTGTTTTGTTTCACCTTATGGTCTTTACGTTTCGTGCTCGAGCTGCTTCTTGGCGGGTTGATCTTCTTGGTCTTATCTAGCGTGTTTACGGTTGCTTTTCTTCTTTCTGAACTTGCTGTTGCTCTCTGTTTTGCTGTTGTCCCTAGTTGTGGGGTTTTGGTTTCTCTTCTCTGTTTTTCTCCCCAGTGTTTTGGGGGCTTTTTTAAATTTTATTTTGGTTTGCTTAGGTTTTTTCTTGTTCGCTTTGTTTGCATTTTGTTGCCCTATCTTTGCTCGTGCTTTGTTGCTTTGATGCCTTGATCTCGGGCTATGGGATCCTCATTATTGTTGTATAATAATATCATCTATTCTATAAAAAAATAAAAAATTAAATAATTGTTCATTTAGTTCCATTTTATCATGAATAAATAGCTTCCCTCTCACATTGCAACACATATAGACTTACATGTACATTCCCAAGTCTATAGGAATGGTGTTTATGGAATTATTGCAATGTAAAAGATTCCCCCGTAGTTACTTTACGTTTTGGTCCCTAAACTTTAAAAAATGTCTGTCTTAGTCCTTAAACTTTTAAAAATTATTTATTTTGGTCTTTAGTATTAAGATTATGTTTAACTATTTAATAAAAATATGAGGGATCTTGTATTTTTTTACGACTATGCTCTAAATGTATTGAGTAAGATGAAGGTGAATTAAAATGTCAACAACCAACATGCAAAAATATCGAAACGGCCAAAATTTTGAATTAAAAATGTATTTTAAATTCTTCCACTTTGCCACATTATTCGAAATTGAAACTTTAGATTTTTTAGTATAGCTAACTTATTTGGTAGCCTAGTCATAAAGAAATACAAGTCACCTCGCTATTATGTAAAAGGTTAACAAAATTGTTATATATCAAAGACCAAAATAATCACTTTTTACAAATTCAGGGACTAAACGACAAGTTAACAATAACATTGATGAAATAAAAAAATGTCAAAGTTTAAGTACTAAAATGTAAAGTTCATGAACCAACATAGAACATTATTCAAAGTTCAAAGATAAAGAAAGATTTTAGCATTTGTGGCATTGAAGGATGAGCAATAGTTGACTGATATTATGTACATTTATACGTTGTTTACATTGTAAATACAAATGATAATTTGAATTTATCACTCAACTATTTGATTTGATAAGGAAAATTTGCATTCAAAATCTGACCTCACTTTAAAAAAATTTGAAATTTGGCCTTTTGTTCAAGTCGGCTGTGTGTGAAAATATCATTTTAACCAAAACGCGTGTGAGGCAGAACACAATTCAAATTTCTCACTATTTCCTTTCGTTCTTTCATATCGTTCTTTTCTCTCCTTCGTCTCGTTCTTTAATTCACGTTGTTTTCCTTCTTTTTTTTTTTAAATTTTTCCCTTCTTTTGAATTATTCCTCTTGCTCGTTCCTCTCGCTTATTCATCTCGTTTCTTCCACTAACTTATTTCTCGTCAATTTTGTAGTTTTTTCCTTTTAGTTTTTTTTTTACTTCATTTGAATTTTCACTTTCGCTTCTTCCTCTCGATTTGGTTCACGCTTCAACTTACATCTTTGATTTAAGAAGAAGAAGATGTCAACATAAACAAAAGAAATCACCGAAAAAGGAGGACAATTAAAGACAAGAGGGTGAGAAGGAGACCTCGTCGAAAAAACGGAAAAAAAAAAACAACATTAACATAAATCATCGAAAAAGAAAATATCGCTAGAAAACAAAAAACATCATAAATAGAAGAAATCATTGAAAAATAACAAAAAAACGAAAAAGAAGAAAAAAAACGGAAAAACAGAAAAAAAAAAAATGTACAAAAGAGAAGGAAGAAAAAAGAAGGAATGATGATTAAAGTGACAAATTCATAAGTTGATAACATCAGTCGAAGTTAAGAATCCGAGTAAATTAAAAAGTGAAGAAATTTGTAGATGACCCCTCGATAAGGGCCATCGGTACCAATTTCCTTGTTCGTGATTGGAATTTCATAGAGGATAGATGCCCAACGATGGCTTTCTAACATTTATAACTCAATATTTGAAATTCTTTTTTAAAACAGTTGGAGAAGCTTGATGTAACACGAAAAATAGGCGTTATATTTCAATTAGTGCATAAGATTGTTTTGATATTTTACTTCAAAATTTTGTCGTGTCATCGGTATTTGAAATTTTGTATACTTCAAATTACATTTCATATCTAATGAAGTATTATCGTATTATCTTATGTTTATAATCTATAATCTATATTATATTAAGAAGTCAGAATGACCATTTTACCCTTTTAATTTTAATAAATTACAAATAGTCATTTCACCATTATTTACATTACTTTTGAGGGAAACATCTTAAAGACCCCCCCTTTTTTTTTTGTTACGTTTGATTTATTGGATTTTTTCCAAGAAAAAAAAAAACTCCTCTCACCACTAAAATTTCCACTAAGAAAAAAAATAATTGTATTCAATACAATTGTTAGTAAATAAAAAGCAAGGAATTCAAATATAATTAATGTTACTTTTAATTAAAGACCAAATTTAAATTTGTGATAGATATATAGAAAATTAATCAAAATCATCAAATCCTTTCCGTTGACATATATAATTGATAAAGTAGAGATCACTGAAAACAATCAAAAATAAGATGAGAGATTGATTTATATAAAGACAAGTTGAGGATGACGATTAAATTTTATATATGCAACAAAACCTTCTTTCTCAAAACAATTCTCAAACACAATTTATTTACATAGTTGTAAAACGTCTAATTAAACATGTTAGAAAAGGAATAGAAGATGATATTTACAGTTGCTAGACAATCAAAGTAAGTTACGACAATTACAAAGTGACATGACATGAATTGCTATCCAAATACATATATGTTATTTTATTGGTGATCGAAGATTTTTTTTTTTTTTTTTTTTTTTTGTTAAGAGTGAGAGAATGTAAAAAATGTGACCAACAAAATTCTCAAGTGGTTTAAATTGGGATAAGATAAAGAAATATAAGTGTCAATTTTTATTGCAATTCAATTTTTTTTTTTTTTAAAAAAAACAATGAAATATTCCACTCTTTACTTTGTGTGTTTTTCATGGCATAGATATGCAATATGCAGGAAATGTTCCAAAATTTGTAATTTTATATATTAGATAAAAGTTTATTCAACATATAATTTATATTTGGTTTTATAAGTACAAAATTCTCTATTTTCTTTCAAAAGATATATTATTATTTCTTCTACTCCAATTGTAGAATCCACTTACCTTCGAAGAATAATTACATAAATTTGGGATTGTTTAAAAAGTTAATGGTCAATATCATAGTAATTCCAAGACAAATATAGAAACGTATCCAAATAATGGAAGGATCAATAAAATAATTAACTATTACATTTTATTATGTTTCAAGCATGAAACCAAATTGTTTGTAACTTAGAATTAACTATTCTGTGGTTAAATGCATAAATTGTAACCAAATTAGTTTACATGTTATTAAAATTATCATTATACCGAAAACAAATGACAATTGAAATTTCACGTGGAATTATAAATGCTAAACATAGTAATAAAACTCTCTAAAATCTAATTTTGTAATAAGTAAAATAATTTGTAAGGAGTTTAGAATGCAAAAAAAACAAACAAATAAATAATTGTAATAAGTTAGAGATCGTTCGATGAGTTCTGAACGATCGTGTTGTCTTTCGGCTAGACGATCGTTCTAAACGATGGACATTGAACGATCATATTGCCTGGCATCTGGGCGATCGTTCTACACGATGGGACCCGAACGATCGTATCGTCTTACATCTGGATGATCATTTTACACGACGGGGCCTGAACGATCGTGTTGTCTTTCGTCTGAGCGATCGTACTAAACGATGGAGGCTGAACGATTGTATTGCTTGGCATTTGGGCGATCGTTCTCTACGATCGTGTCGTCTCAGCGATCGTTCTCTGTGATCGTGTTGTCTCAGCGATCATTATGTCTTTTATAGAGCCTGTCGTCTGGGCGATCAGACTAAACGATGGTTGTTTAGCGATCGTTGACTCGATTGTCTGGACGATCGTGGTGCACGATTGATTTGCAAATGGAAACTCTTATTCATCAAACTTCACATGTCTGCTTGTATAAATCCTGCCAGACGGACTGAGGCATCTGTACCCTTTGTGGAGTGAGCTGGGACTAATGTACACACATTTCTCCGAGTGTTATTGGAATTTTTTACTGTGATAAGGCCGTAAATACGGGTAGCAGGCACACCTAAAGGTCCCGAGATTAAGAAAATCAAGGTTAGACCCAAATAAGACAGCAACGGGTGATTTACCTTGTAAGACGGAGGTAGACATGCCATTGATGAGATAGGCAGCAGTGGAGAATGCCTCCCACCAAAAGCTTAAAGGCATGAACGCTTGTGCAAGCAGCGTGAGCCCTGTTTCTATAATGTGTCGATGCTTGCGCTCGACCCTGCCATTTTGTGCTGAGGTATACGGACAGGACTTCCGAATTAAAATCCCTTTGGTCTGACAGAGGTGGTGTATTTTGTCATATTATTTCCCATTATCTGACTGTAATTTCTTTATGCCAGTGTTGAATTGAGTTTGTATTAGTTGTAGGAAGTGTTGAAAGGCTGCCAGTGTTTTACTTTTCTGTTTCAGAGGATATAGCCACACATATCTACTGTGATAGTCTAAGAAAGAAATATAATATCGATATCCATCAATTGATTCAATAGGAGCAGACCCCCATACATCAGTATGTATTAATTCAAGTATGTGAGAAACTTGAGACTGAGAATTTGGAAACGGTAAGGCATATATCTTTCCCAATTGACAAGAATGACAAAATTGATTTCCTTCATTTGATTTAACAGGGAGAGTTTACATTCTCTAATCACATATTCTAAAGTTTTGACTGATGGATGTCCTAGTCTCCTATGCCAAACAGCTCTTGACTCAACTACATTAATCTTCACTCCTGATAGAATTACCGTAGTTGACTGGTTATTTTTGTACTGAGCTGATCTTTGGTCCTCTTCAGCATCATGTTTCACTCCAGCCTCTCGAAGTCTGTACAGCCCTCGGTCAAGCTCCCATTTTAGCAATATTCTACCTGTATCCTTGTCCTTAATGACACAACAACCGGTGTGAAATTCAACTACCACAGCATTATCATGTGTTAACTTTGATATACTAATGAGATTCTTGGCTATGATAGGCACACACAAGACATCATGCAAGATAAATTCATTCCTTCCATTAGACAAGCAAGATTGATCAATGTGAGTTATGTGTAGTTGTTCACCATTACCTACTATTACCAATTCATTACCTCCATACTTGGTTGGATTATTGATATTGTTGTAGTCTGGAGTGACATGGTTGGTAGCCCCACTGTCTATGTACCAATTTGGATCAGTTACTGTTTCTAGTATGGCCATAAAGGGGTTGGAGGGCTGAGTTGCCGTGAACAGGGTAGTTGTGTTGTTGTTGAGGTCGATTGACCCTTGGTTTCCTCTACCTTGTCCAATCGTCTGTGAGTATTCTTTGTCATATCTATGATAACACACCAGGGCTGAGTGACCATACTTTCCGCACACTTGGCATGTTGGTCTGTTTGAATTATTGTGGCGACCTCTTCCTCGACCTCGACCACCTCCTTGTCTATTAAACGGGTTGTGACTGTTGTTACTGCCTTTGGAGCCATTTCCCTACTGTCACCTCCATTAAATGAGGGATTGAAATGTGGTTTACCACCATTTGGATACCTGCTGAATGCTACATTGACAGAGGATTGTTGTGCAAAAGTACTATGTATTTTGATAGATTTTTGATGCTCCAATCTTTTTTCATAAGACAGTAACTTAGATTGCATATCTAGCCATGGTATACCTGGTTTACCTTGGATGCCTACTACCACCGGATTGTATTCTTCATCTAGACCAAGAAGGACTTGTGAGATGAGGGCTCTCGTCGACACAGGGCTGCCGACTTGTGCTAGATTGTCGGAATGAAGTTTCATGAGTTTGAGATACTCACTCATATTTTGGCCTCCTTTCCTTGCCAGTTGAAAGAGTTGTCTCAAGTAATCTTCTTCTGCTCTTGATTGAACTCCGAATAGCTTGCCACAATTCCTTGGCAGTTTCATATCCTATGAGTTGAACAGCTACATCTGGTGCCATCGAATTGTACAGCCATCCCAGCAAGAGTTGGTCGACCACAAGCCAGGCTTCATACTGCGGGTTGAGTGATCGTTCCTCTGATGAGCTCACTCTATCATCGCTGGTCATTTAAGAGTTTGAATTCGCTTCAGAGGTGGTCGGAATGAACATTGGTGGGCAGGGTATTTGACCGGAGAGGTGGCTTTCAAGTTTGTACCTCCTGAGGATCGGCAATGTGAGGGTCTTCCACATCATGAAGTTCCCTCGTTCAAGCTTTGTGGTGGTGAGTTGATTCAGCAGTTGATTGAGCAGCGGTATGGTGAACTTAACAACTCCTGCGGAGGTGTTATTTCCAGTGAAGGTGGCGTCGACCATTTTTGGCTCTGATACTAAGTTAAGATTGAAGAAGGCTGAAAGTTTGGCTAGGAATTGAAGTGTCCTTTGGACTTCCCTTTTCTATTTTCTTCTCTGTATTATTGCCTCAATGATAAAATGAATACTACGGCCTTTTTTTATACAAGTTTTGACCTAATTCTAGCAATGGAAATGATACAAGGAGAAATAGGAATATTACAAGTGGCACACTGATTGGAGAGTGGTGAACCAACTTTTAACTACTTTGGTGAGTCACTCCTTCTTCCTCTACCTTGGCCTTTCCTTTTTCATTTCTTATTTCTTCTCTAACAATAACAGAATATAGATTATTGATCATTTGATAAAATTAAACTTAGAAAAATGTTTTTAAACAATTTTGTTCGATTTGAATACATGAATAATTGACCAAATTTTCTCAATTAAGTTTTTTTTAATTGGTTTATTAGTTTTATGCACCCAAAAATACTACAATTAAGTTTTTTTTCTTTTAAATTTTCTAGACGCCATGCAAAAAAGAAACTATTAACAAATACACTAGGTTTCCCTTAAAAAAGATGAAAAATAACCAAATAAAAATTTGTCAAATATCAAATGCGTATCAATATCAACTTTCTTCATCATACTATTTAAAGACAAACTACAAAAGATCCCATTAAAATAAGTTAAAAGCTAGAATTTTAAGGCATTTCAAAATCTATTTGACCATACTTGATGATATAATATATATTCATTTAAAAACGATAGCCATCTTTAATTTGTTTTATATTCACAAATAAATATCATATGATTTTTTTAAAATAACTATTGCATAAATGAATTAAACAACAACATGTTATTCTAAAAAAATTTGTTTAAAAACTATTTAAAGTTGGAAAATAAAAAACACAAAAAAAAAAATAGTACCAGTACTAAATTCATGGAAGATACATGAAATAAAACATTATTTTTTTTCTTTGGGATTATAAAGTAAAAATGACCAACAAATTTAAAAGGATCAATCATTTTTTTTGACAAATATAGAATTAACTTAGATTATGAAAATCATTATAATTAATAACATTTCGCCCGTTTTTTATATCTCAATCACAAATAAAATAAAACTTTGGTAAATAAATAATTTACTAAAAACTTCATTTAATATTCACACCTTAATTGAAAAAAATATTGCATAAGTTAAACAAACGTATTATATAAAAAAAATTATATAAAAGCAATCAAGAACTGTATTTGTACTGACTAAAACTAAAACTAAAAAGTCTAATTAAGAGTTACATACGGTCAAAATGAATATACTTTTATAGTAATTGATATATACTAAATTAAGCATAATCATGAGAAATATAACATGTAAAGAGATTTATATATACCACGTCTGGGAGTTTTTTAAAATTATTAATTCTGTTACATAAGAAGTTTAATTTTAGTCCTTATGTTTAAACATCTTTTAGTTAAGTCCTTCAAGTCAAAGCATCCATAGGTTAACTGACGTACAATATGCGTTAGTGACCAACAGGTCAGTAGTTCAAATCTTCTACTATTATTGTACTTAGAAAAAATTATTTCCTAAATGTTAGAATTGACTAAGAACATACATGATATAATATTTAGTTTTAAGGGACAAAAGCTTGAAATTTCTTCAAATTTCTTAGAAATTTAGACGATATATTAGAAAAAAATTCATTCACAGGTAAGTTTATAGCCAATTTTGATATTCTCTAAAAATGAAAAACTCAATAAAAAAAATATTTAAACACAAAGGACTAAATTGAACACGTAAAAATCATGCAGACTAAATTGGAAAATAATCAAACATTAGGGACAATATAATTCAAATTATATAAGATCACATTATAAGATATATAAATTTAATCTTAAGTAGTTGTTAAAAATAATTATATTGAAAAATGTTCAAGAATCAAAATTTTAAAAACTTACACGAAGCACTAATTTAAATCAATGATTCGAGTACTCCAAACTATTAAACTCAAGTGTTTTATGGTTGAGTTGAGTTGAATTAATTTTATAATACGGATTATTTTAGTTGAAGAAACTTACAACTCGAAACAATTGGGTTGGGTTTCCCAACCCACAAACATCCCTAATCAACATAGTGTGTGTTAATTTGTTTAATTTTTATAGTTTTTATTTAAAAATAAAAAATATTAGACAACCACTTAAAATAATTTTAAAAAATAGTTTGTAAAATAAATTGGTTCTAGAGAAATACTTGTGAAAAGAAAATTCTTCATTTTATTAACTTGCCACTTGGGCGTGATTTGTACAACCATTCTTCTGGATTTGAATTAAAATCCAATGAGGATATTCAGAAGACCAGTCAACATTCAAATTACATGATCTGGCATTTTTTGCTACATAGTTAACAACACAATTAATAAACCATTCTACAATATTTAAAGTTAATGGAGGAGAAATCTTTAATAAGGCTTTTGATTTCAGCAACCTAACAATTTGCAATGCAAAGTTATTCTTCTTCTCTAGAGATCACCTTGAGAACTTGTAAGCAGTCGGATTCTATAATTAGGTTAAAATAAGAGTGCGATGCAACATAACGGACACCTTTTTGAATAACAAGTAATTCAGTTAAAGGAGGTTCAAAATTCAATTCCAACGAACGAACTATCACTCCTAAAAGGATACCATCGAAATTACAAAGTACGACACTTAATCTAGTTAATGGAGGATCAGATTTCCAAGCTGCATCGACATTCAATTTGATGAAATCCGAAGGTGGATTGATCCACCTATAATTCTTTTCAGACAAATTTAGCGATCTCTATAAGCTAGGTGCTTTGCTCTTCATAATATATTTTAGGATTTCTTTGTAATCTTTTAGATTCTAATTTCCTTTCAAATTATCATCAGGAATTGGTTTCTCTAAACGCACATTATTCCCATCATTCCATATGGCCCAACAAGCAATTGTAAAAATACTCAGATTCTTCTGAGTACTGGTAGAGCTAATTGTAGACCATCGATCTTTGAAACTTTCATTAAAATTTTCTTGAAACAGGGTGATGTTGAAATCTTATTCCAAACAAGCTTCGTTCGAGGACAACTAATTAAGGAATGACCAATAGTTTCCATTAATTTATTATACACGGGATAGATGGGTAGAAGATTGATTCCTCTTTTAAAAAGATTGAAGTTCCACAACAGATTAAAATAAGCATTGGACAAATAGTGCACATATTTTATTACACAAATTTCATTATTAACTCTAATAATTGTCATTTTCAAATCTAATTTATGATTATTAGCGGACTTTGAGATTTATTTTACATTGACACAATCCACCTAATGACCATATGTTAGGAGTTTGGACTAGATCATACAATATACAATAAAATTATCGACATATCCAAAGTCTACTTTATTAAATAATTACATGTAAACAATATATTTAGTAAATGTAAATTATAATATTTCAAAATTATAAACGATGAATACTAATTTTAAATGTAACTTTTTTTTTAATTTATCCAAAAAAAAGGAAAAAGAGAAGAAGAAAAGGCTAACTTTGTAATTATCAAAATCAAAGTTGAAATAAACATAAATCCATTGCCTATGGAAAATAAACATAAATCTATTGCCTATGAAATAAACATATTTTTATATTTAGATGTCGACAACCTAGATTTTGAGTTAGAAATTAAAAATTGCAGAGTTATGTTTAAAAACTTCGTATGTATATATGTATGCATATGTTTATTGGTGGACTATTTTTTAGGTTTAGGGTGCTATTTTTTTTTGCCCGAACCTTGTTACTTTTGTTTTTATTTTAAGTCGATTATACTATCCAGTCTAAAATTATCCATAACACATATAATATGATAAAATATTAAATTTTTATATACAATATTTGTCATAAAACCAATTCAAGAATAAACTAATAATAATTTATATACAATTCAGTAGGTTATAATTACAACTACTTTTTTTTAGTTAACAAATTTATTATCAAACAAAACAATCGTTTTGAATTTGGTTTGAATTTCTCAGTCTAGTACCAAATAGATATTTAAAAACTTAATACATCTTTGTTTCATTGAATTTTTTAATTTTCAAATTGCTTACCAAACATGTTCTTAGACATTCAAAAAAAAAAAAAAAAAGAAAATTTAATATTTTAGGGTTTTTTTTTCTTTTAAATTTACATTTTTTTTACGACTTCTTGCCATGGTTTTCATCTTTACTAACTACATATTCGATTTACTAGCCGAATTAAAAAAAAGAAAAGGAAACAAGTTTTGGAAAACTATATATTTATAGACACAAACTGTTGGAATCGTGGAGACATATTTATATATGTGTGTGTATAATTTTGACTTCAGTCAAAATTGAAAGAAAATGTTTATAATCATTTACATGAAGTTCCTTTTATAGTCACTGAGCTGAAGGTCCACTTTCTTCCCCAGAAAACCGATATACATATATGTGTTTTAACCGAGGGTAAAAAAGGTAGCCGACGTTCCTTGAAGTAGGTGACGTGAGGTAACTTTGCGGTAGTAGGAGAATTTAAATTTTTTTGAAGTTCGTCTTCAATTCGTTTGCGCCAGTAAGTATTTTCTTGGTTTTGGATGCTTCTTTTAAATGTTAATTCCAAGATACCAAGTGCGGTATAGAAAATTAAATAGTTTGTATTAGGTTATTCAAGAGAGATTTGTAGTGGAGTTTTGGAACCATTGCAATCTTCATCATAGTAGAACTTGCAGTTGTAGAAGAATGGACGTAGTCCTGAGTTCTCTTTTTCCCTTTAAAGGAGAAATTTCAACCAATTAAAAAATGCCACGTGTTTTCCATCCGACCATTTGATCATAATAATGGGCTTATCAACTTTGACAACGATGAGATCTAGACCACAATGGATAAATTTGGCTGGGTGTTCGGGCTTTAGGTCATAAATTGGATCGAGCTGAGTAATTAAAATTGCTCGGGTCTAAAATTTGACCCAATTCAAGCCCACAGTGGAAATTTTGAGCCGAAAAGAAAAAACTGGGCCCAAGTCCAAACTTTAGCTCAATAACCCAAAAGCACTAAAACCCTAAACCCTTTTTCATTTAGGGGTAGTTGGAAAAATTGGCAACAAAGCTCTGGAGATCAAGATTAAAGCTCTGAAACTCTCAAAACTTTAAAGTTCTGATCAATCTCGAGATTACCACCTTCTACAGATTGAAGACTTGGAAGATTAAAACTTCCTTGAATTCCAGAAGATTGAAGCTCAAATCGATCTCAAATTTATTGTAAAAATATAAAGATTGAATACTTGGAAGGCTAAAACTTCCTTGGATTCTAGAAGATCGAAGCTCAAAGCGATATTAAATTTACAAATCCCTGAAGATTGAAGAATTAGAAATTTTAAACTTTATCTCCTGCTCGAAAGAAAGCATCAAAATATCAAATATTAGAGATTGTATCCACTATACTATATAAAAATCAATACAAATTCCATGAATTAAATTTCTCTAGAAATCTCGTGTGAACAGATTGGCACGCCCAGTGAGACTGTCTCTACCTTTCATCTCTTTCTCTACAACAAGATTTACCTAAAGAAGTCATGACATCCAAAGACAATGCTCCCAAAACTTCAAGCAATGTTTACAGTAGACCAATTACTCGCAGTTACTCTAAGGGGATTCAACAATCTGAATAGCTATCACTCTTTGAGATCGTGAGAAATATATGGGAACAAATTTCAAAACAACCGCAAGCTGGATTTATCATTAGAGAAAGCCCTGCAGTTAATAAGCATACTTCACCTTCTGAATAATCAAGTGAGGAGGCATCACACCCAAATATAATGCCAGTCACGTGAAGGAACTATGAATAGAGATCCAGTGAGCAGAAGCGGATCGTTCCAAGTTCCATTGAGAAAGAACTCAAAACATTACAATCTATAAGAACAGAAAATGCATAAACAATAAATTACAACATGCTTCTTTAAATAAACAGACAAGGGATAGAGTATGCAAACTTTTGAAGTATCCCTTTGAAGAACCTTTCTTCAAGTATCCCTCGATTGTTCAGCAACTCGTTCAACAACGAACTCGAACGCAACGATCAGAACTCGATCTCAACGAACGACTGGATGAACTTCAATCACAATCGAGTTCAACTCGATCTTCGACCCTCGAACGGAACTAGAATACCACCACAAAAGTTACGTTGGTATTCTCTGTGTGAGAATCCATGAGTTGTGAGCTCTGTGTGACTTTGGATTGAGGAATGAAGGAAGTAGACGATCGAGTAAGTGGGAGAAAGAAGAAGTCTATCGCATAGACTTGATACTCGATTGTGTAAAAGAAGAAGCCTATCGTATAGATTTACTACTCGATCGTGTAGCAACGAGTAAATGATTGAGTAAACGAGTAATTATCGTATAGTAAACTCGGTACTCGATCGTGTATGCTCTCTATGCTATCGTTTAGTAAAACACTTATACTCAATTGACTTTCTGTGAGACCAATCCGAATGAAAACATCAACTGCCGAATTTTGGAAAACCATTTTCATTTTATCTCACAGTTACCATAAAACTTATAATAACTTCTCACTCCATCCGGTTATTAAAGAAAAAGATTAATTAATTATCACATAATTAATATATTATAAATAAATACAATAACCAACTTATCATATTATATTTATAACCTATAGTTTTAATATTTCATCATATGAAACATATAAACTATAGTTCTTTTTCTATTTTATGGTATTTAATATAAATCATATTTATATTAATTCCTCCAATTAATGTATCTAATATTTCAAATAAATTATATCACATATAATTGAATCAATTTAATTATATCATATATAATCAAATTTCCTTTTGTTAATTTGAACACTTCAAACTAACCCAAAATCTGATTCTCAACTTGAACCCATTGAGCTACCAAGGGGACCTTATGGACCTGTAGCTTAAAGTTCCAATAGTACGTGAATAACTGACTAAACTCTTTAATCACGAGATCCACCATCTGTTAACTGTTAGTCACTCCACTAAAAACCGACAATTGCACTCTTCGCACTACAGATATATTTCTATGTCCATTGGATATAACCAATCAACAGTGCGATGATCCTTCATAAATTGCTCGTAAGTATAGCTGGCCAATTTATCGTTTTGTCCCTGTAGTTATATCTAACTCCTTAACTACCACTGATTCCTCTAATGAACAATAAGTCATAGTTCTACTATGATTGAGTCCCCTCTTCCCAAAAGAGGGTGTGGCCACTATGTTCAAGACTCGAAATCAGCCCTTAAGGAAGCAATTTATCTACTAACCCCTGCTTCGGGAAAGGAGTGAATTCCGTCTTGTGTAGCTGAGTTCCCAGCTCCCTAATCAGACAAATCCCCAAAATGGTAGGCTTGTTGAGTTGACAATCTGGCCACTCTCACCCATACAAATCAAAGGACCGCCTTCAGAGTTCCCAACTTACTTAGGATTAAGGTCATGTCACATATGGCCATCCTAGTGACATGTAAGTCTCAATTATGAACGGAATTATATAAAAAAACTAATCATTTTGTGGTCCAGTTTTATACAAACTCTTTGTATAGGATACCCCCGCTCGCATGTTTCCACATGAATTGTCAGGATCAAACCATTTATAGCACTTTACAACACTTGTAACATCTACAAAGCAGGTCGTTTCGTAGTGTCACAAGAATAAGGTATCCCTCATTTATCCTTATACTACAGACCATTTAGGTTATTACTTAAGGCATGATTCACTTGTATGTCTCCGCATACATGCTTAAGTTACATAAAATAACCTCGGATGTTAGTTTATTGGATTGAGTAAATCTTATAAAATAATACTTACTTTATTAATAACAATATGTTTACAGAGTGTTTACAAACTACGAGACCACCAAGAAAATTAGGACACCAATCCCAACAATCTCCCACTTGTCCTAATGCCTCAGGAGACTAATGTATAATACAAAACAGTACAAAATACAATAAACTAGGGCATACTCTATACCCGAGTATCATCTCCCACTTGCGTTAGACAAAGTGTCGCATATCCCGTAGACCCAGACTCTCCAGATGACCCTTGAACACTTTAGCCATGAGAACCTTTGTAAACGAATCAGCAACGTTGTGCTCCGACGTGATCTTCGTGACAATCACATCACCGCAATGCACAATCTCTCTGATCAAATGATACGTCCATTCGATGTGCTTGCCTCTTCGGTGATTCCGAGGTTCCTTAGAATTTGCCACAGCCCCGCTGTTATCACAATAGAGTGTGATCGGCAAAGAATATATTTGAAACAACTTTGATGCGGGATTATCATGCGATGATATATGGATGCGGTGATCATACAAGTTTTCCTAACAAAGCCCAAGTATAAGCCTTATTAGGGTCATGGTAAGCCTAGGGTCGATCACAGAGATTACTAAATAGATATGTGACGGACTCTCTGATTCTATTACGGTGGTGATAAAGAAGTATATGGTGTTTTAATTTAGATTTTCTAATGCGATGGAGTTAAACGCGGAGCGATGAAAGGGTGGTGTTAAGTATGCGATGAAGGGGTAATGTTGTAACAAGTATACGATGAAGGGTTATGCGATCATGCTATACACAAATATTAAGTACTACATTTCTCAATGCTTGCCACATTTCCTATTTCTAGGATGCATGCAATGTGTATGGAATGTAGCAGATAGAACTTATTTCTAAGCCTCTACTCTTGCTTATGCGATCTAATCCAACTTTATCAAGCCTAGATTCTATTTTTAGACTACTTTCTCAAGTACTCCAAATGATGAATGATGCATACATAAGACAAGATGATCACATAAAGTGCATAGCTTAAGTCATGCTAGCTAAGTACTTCTCAACCCATTCACAAATTTAGTTTCTCATGCATGGTGTGGGGAGACTGAACATAAATCGAAATGAAGTTTCCATTTTTGCAAATAAAGTGTTGAGTACAAAACAACAAATGGAGTGGGAAATATCAAGCCAGGTAAGCAATGTCTTGCTTTCCGTGGCCTTTTACATTGCTCTTTATCACTTCAACTCTGTTTCGATTTGTAGGCTTACTCTTGCAAGAGTGGGATGTCTTTCCGTCGTACTGTTTTCCGATAGTCTCTCGACCTCTCCGAAATTGGTTTCTTTTCAAGGATTCCCTTCCTTCGACTTCGCCTCGCCTCCTTGCTCTATCTATCTTCTCTCCTTTTGGTTTGGTAGCATTGGGTATTTATAGATTTCAAGGTGAAGCAGCTCTTCTTACTAATGATTGCAAAGATGGGCAACATTAATTTTCATACTCTGTTGCGCCGTCTGAAAGTCATCGGAAGTTCAATGTATTTGCAATGGTATGGTCTTTAACGTTGTCAACTGTATTTCGAAATTGACCGTTATCAGCTTTACGTCCCATCATGATTTATTATTCTGTCGTCTTTATGTAAGGTCTTTATGCGATCGCTTTTGAGGTACTTCTTGCGATTGCAAACTCAAGTGTGCCATCGCATTGTATCCTTGGATCATAATTTCATATGCACCATCGCATTGTACCTGCACAAAAATAGGCAAATTAACTACTTTTATGCAATGAGCATTAATGATCGCAATTTCTTATAGCTTGACGCATTCAAACATAATATTGCCTATTTTACCATCGCTTTCTCCTATTGTTTTAATAATTCGTGCTTTAATAACTTTTATTTCTACTAGTTATCAAACTTCCAAATCGGTAAGGAACTTCCTAAGTCAAACAACCTCCTTAGCAGCTTCACAAGTGACTACGTATTCGGCTTCTATAGTTGAGTCCGCGATGCATCCTTGCTTGATGTTGCGCCATATTACAACCCCTCCATTCAGAATGAACACTGACCCTGATGTTGATTTCTGAGAATCTCTATCAGTTTGAAAGTCAGAGTCTGTGTATCCTATAAGAATCAAATCCTTATCTCCATACACGAGCATATAGTCCCTCGTTCTCTGAAAATACTTGAGGATTGTTTTGACCGCCGTCCAGTGATCTAATCCTAGATTGGACTGATATCGACTGACAATCTCTATTGCATAAAAATATCAGGTCTAGTACATAACATTGCATACATAAGGCTACAAACAACCGATGCGTAGGGAATCCGTTTCATTTCCTCACCCTCTTGAGGTGTCTTAGGACATTGTTCCTTAAACAAAACAATTCCATGCCTGAAAGGTAATAAACCCCTCGTGGAATTCTGTATCGAGTACCTGATCAACATCTTGTCAATATACGATGCCCAAGACAAAGCCAACCTTTTGTTTTTGCGATCCCTAGAACAAATTGCGCATCTCCCAAATCTTTCATTTGAAATTGGGCAACTAACCATTTCTTAATGTCAGTCAGAAAACCTACATCATTTCCAATTAGTAGAATATCATCCACATACAACACAAGGAAAGTTACTGAGCCTTTGATGTTTTCTTGTAAACACAAAGCTCATCAACATTCTAATCAAAACTAAATGATTTGATCGCACTATAAAATCTAATGTTCCAAGATCTAGATGCTTATTTCAGTCCATAAATGGACTTATTAAGCTTGCAAACCTTTTGCTCTTGATTTAGATCAATGAACCCCTCTGGTTTAGCCATGTAGATGGTCTGCTCAAGATTACCCTCTGGTTGAGCCAGTCATTGACTGCATCAATTGTTGGAGAGCTTTAAACCTTGATTGCAAAGATAGATTAGCTGAACTGCCAGTAGTGGAAATGTGCACTTAAGAAATGCACTGGGGACTTCTATATATCATGCAAGGGATAAAACTTTGTACCTTTGAAGAGTTAGCAACACAAGCTCATGATATGGAGCTAAGCATTGTTAATAGAGGAAGTAATGATTTACTGGTCCTAGAAGTAAAGAAAGAAAAGAAAGAACTGAAAGGCATTCAGAAGGTTTTGAAGGGTGCGATTAAAGAAGCTATAGTCATCAATACGACCCCTTTAAAGTTTATCTCCAAGGAGAAGAAGATTGAGAAACACCAAAATAAGGGTGAGAAAAGGCATCCGATATTGAAAGAGAGACAAGAAAAAGTCTACCCTTTTCTAGAATTCTATCTGCTTGATATGTTAGAGCTACTACTAGAGACACAACTGATTGAACTTCCTAAATGTAAACAACCTATAGAAATGGGGAGAGTAAATGATCCCAACTATTGCAAATATCATCAAGTTGTCAGACATCTAGTAAAAAAGTGTTTTGTAGAGTTAATTTTGAAGTTATTTCAAGAGAAAAAGATTGAGCTGGACCTCGATGATGTGGCATAAACAAATCACACCACAGTAATGATTCATCTGATATTCGACTATTTGCAATAGGGAGTATAATCCAATTTGGATCTCTTGAACATATTATTATATATTCTTTGTCGGAGGCCTCACAAAAAATCGACTTCTAGAAAGTTGTCTCCCAATAAAAAGAAGAGCGAATGGAAGGTGCAAATGAAGGATGGACATTAGTGAATCGTCGAAAAAAGCGTAAATAAAATTTTGTTCAGAAAGAATCTAGGCCATAACGAGACTATAAAAGGAAAAGTAAGTCTCAAAGAAGAAAAGCAAGGAGGTATACGAGAAGACTCGACTAATCATCAAAGAAAACGGGAGCTTCCTCAACCTCGACAACCAATAACTTGGAAAGACTTCTTTCCAAAAAAAATTTCCAACTTAAACTATTTCATGTCACGTCATCGGTACGACTGAAGATGTCGACCCCCTTCAAATTCTACAGAAGCAATGACCAAGTTGGAGAAATTACTTTCTTTTAGCATAAATAATTTGTTGTCACTTCTGTGGGAGACCAAGGTACACTTGTTGAAATATTAAAAGATGATGGAATTCCAACTACTTCTGCAACCTAAACAAATACACATGTTTCACATTGTATATCAATATCACTCACTGATGAAGATTTGCTACTTGGGTCAAAGCTTCTCAATAGACCCTTATTGTGTTATCATATGTCTGAGAGAAAAAACTCAGTCAAATCCTCATCGATAATTGCTCAGTCGTCAATATACTGTCAAAATCAACCACGAATCAGTTGGGCATTCCGATAGAGGAGTTTTCAGGTAGTAAACTGGTGATTCAAGGCTCTAATCAAGGAGCGTAACGAGTAATAAGCACAATTCATCTAGAAATCACCATAGGGGATTTTCAAGCAAGCAACATATTTCACGTGATCGATGCAAGAACCACCTACAAGCTGTTGTTAGGGCGTCTCTAGATTCATAAAAATAGAGTAGTAGCCTCCATGCTTCATTAGTGTTTTTCTATCAACAAGCCATCAAGAAAGTTTATGCTAACTCAAACCCATTTTTAGAGATTGAATCTCACTTTATGGATGCAAAATTTTATCTAAAAAGCAATAATATTAGTGAAGTTATATCGACAGAAGTTCCTATGGCCAAAGGCATTTATAAGCCCGAGTAGCAAAAGATCACAAGAACGAAGTCAAGTGAAGTAGATGCTTTCAGCAACCAAAGGAATGATGGACCGATCACTCAAATAAAGTCTGAAGCATCAAAAAAATGAAAAGATGATAAACCCACAAGAAAAAGTCTCAAACCCTTCTCACACTATGTTTCTCTTACTCGATGCAAGAAACGAATCATCATTTGCAGAATGCTCCTAAAATATGACGATCAAAGACATTGGAATTTTAAAGGAAAGCTTCACCACACCGCTTACAAAGATGGATAAAGGAGCAGTAAAAAAGACCAAGAAAGAAAAGGTGAAAGGAATCATCCCAGAAAAGCAAACAAAAGATGAGTTTGATCCAAAGGCATATAAGTTGTTGGCGAAGGCAGATTATGAACTCTTGCCTATGAGGGCAGTCCTTTAATTTGTATGGCTGAGAGAGGTCAGATTCGTTGGCTCAATAAGCCTCCATTTTGGGGATTCATCTGATTGGGGAGATGGGAATACAACTACACAAGAAAGTATTCAATCATTTTTTATTGTTAGGGTAAGTAGATAAATTGCACCTTAAGGGCTGGTTATGAGACTTGAACAATGTGGCATCACATGAAGGAACTCTTATTCAAGAGTACCTACGAGCAAAAGCGGATCTTTCCAATTCATTGTGACAGAATTACCGAATATACATTCAAACATACTTTCATAATGCTAATAGGATCAAGAAATCATGCCAGATGAAGATTTCTCGAGTCTGAAGCTCAACCGTCTACCTCGAATAGTCACCACTCGAACAGAAGGAATCAGAGAAGACAACACCTCTTACAGCCCTCAGTATTCTTGGACTGAGAATCCAAAGTGTGGGCTTTGTTCGGATTTGGTAGAGGGAATGAGGAAGAGCGACCGTACACAACGATCAAGCAACTGAGAGATGCGATTGTCTATCGCATAGACAATATGCTTGATCGTTTAGGTAAAGTGTACGATCGTGTAGTAAAAGTAAGCGATCTTCTAAATGATTTTGTAGGAAAAGGTAAATGATCGTCTGTACGATCATGTAGGAAAAGGGTGAGCGATCGTCCAAAACAATCACATAGGAAAAACTAAGCGATCATCTATACGATCGTTTAGTAAATACCGGGAGTTAAACGATCGCTTAGTAAAAAGGTAAACGATCATTTAGATAATAGCGCATGACGGTGTAATTGGTATGCGATCGCTTAGTAATATCGTATATGTAAGCAATTGTGCAGTTCTATCATATAGGCACTAATTTTCTAAACGATGACACTATCTTTTTCACGATACCCATGCACACCGAGATCAACATACCGTCTGCTATTTATAATGCACTCATCCATTATTTTAAACGAAGAGGCGCCTTCCCATTTCCTTTATAACCGTCCAATTAATGTGATCTTATCACATTCATAACTTATAAATTAATATCAAATATTAATTATAATATTTTTTCCTCTACTAGATATAAATCATATTTATATCCAATTTCCTCCAAATTAATGTATCTCATACATAAAGTTAATTATATCATATTTAATTAACTCGTTCAATCGAACTCCCTCTTGTCAATTTGAATATTTCAAATTGACCCAAAAATTGACTCTCAACTTGTATCCAAGCTATCAAGGGGACCTTATGGACTTATGGCTTGAAGCTCCAACGATACGTGAATAGCTGACTAAACTTTTTAGTCTCGATATCCACCATCCGTTAACTGCTAGGCATTCCACTAAAGACCGACAGTTGATCTCTACTTGCCATAAATATATTTCTATATCCATTGGATATAACTAATCATCAGTACAATGACCTTTCACAGATGCTCGTAATTACAGCAGGCCAATTTACTGTATTACCCCTGTAATTACCTCTTCCTTCTTAAGTACCACTGATCCCTCTAATGAACAATACAACATAGTCCTACTATGTGTGAACACCTCTTGGGCCATGAGAAGGTGCGTGGCGCCACATCGTTTAAGCCCTGGAATCAGCCCTTAAGGGAGCTATCATCTACTTGCCCCTGCCTCGGGGAAGGAGTGAATTCCATCTTGTGTAGCTGAGTTCCCAGCTCCCAAATCAGACAAATCCCAAAAATGGTATGTTTAAGTTGGTGTTCTGGCCACTCGCACCTATGCAAATCAAAGGACCACCCTCAATGGCAGGAGTTCCCAACTCACTCAGGATTGAGATCATGTTACCTATGGTCATCCTAGTGAAATGAAGTCTCAGTTATGAACGTTGTTATATAACGAGACGTTAACACTTCGTGGTCAGGTCTTATACAAACTCTTTGTATAGGACACCCCCGCTCGCATGTCCTCAACACGAATGATTAGGATCAGACCATCTGTGACAAGTCACAACACTTGTAACCATTCCACAAAGCGGGCCGCGTCCGTAGCATTACCAGGATAAGGTTTCCCTCCTATATCCATATACTACAGATCATTTTGGTTATCACTCAAGACATGATCCACTTGTATGTCGCCACATACATGCTTGAGTCACATACAGATAACCAAGGATTTTATGTTTATTGGTTTGTGGTAAAATGAAAAACATCTAAATGTGTAAAGTCAAGTAGTGAAGTAAATATCATTTATATTATAAATCACAAGTGTTCGTACAAAGTAGTTTACAAACTACTGGACACGAGACTTTAGGGCACAAACCCCAACATCACACTCTCTCTTTGCCCGAGAGGGGTTTAGTTAAGGAATTGGTGAAGGTTCAGTACGGAAGGGGGGATGATAGCTTGTAAAAATACAAGCTATTGTAGCCTTTTACTTAGAATTATGAGGGCTAATAAGCAGAATATGCGTTAATAATACCAAGAATTCATGTGGAAAAGTGAGCTTGCATCGACCAGCACCAGAAATCCTCACTAACCTTATATCATGCGTTATTATGCATCAAAGTGTCTATTTTTGCAGCCATTGCAGGAATTGACTGCATGCGTCGATCTCAGACCGCCACAAAAGTAATCGCATGCATTTTCATAAAGATTAGATCATCGTAATGGAAGATTGATCGCCAAGTGGGTGGAATGCATTGACACTTCAGGAGAAACAAGCTTGAACGCATACCTTGGGAGTATCAACAAGATAAGGTGATGCTGACATTTCCCATACTGCGACAAAGGTAGCAGTGAGTCAGAACGAAATCATCAATGTTTCTGCCTTAAGGTGAGAGCACAAGCAAGTCACTCTTTAAGGATTCTTCACCTCCACGACCCATTTCGAGCGACGACCGGAGTTTCGCCGGAGATAGAGCTCGAGAGAGACTTCTCCACCATCCATCCATGGCACCATCAACAGCCTTGACGCATTTATGATGAAAAGCAAAAGATTGCTTACATTCAACCTTCCACCTTTCCTCTTATCTCTACATTGTATTACATTTTTCCTTAAGACATTAATACAATTTATAATCAATGCATCTCTTAGTTCCTTCAGCTCCATCTTCTTCATCTTTTTCTTCTTTATCATCGTTTACATTCAATGCTTAGTTATCAAAGGAATTCGCATACTCAGTCATGCGGCTTAGAGATAGAACGCATGTATCAACCCATCGAGTGGTGTGCATTGCGCGAGTATAGTGAGTTAATCCCCTTCACATGGTGTGAGGCTGTCGTAACGCTTGTCTATGAGTTGATTAGCTGTAACCAACTGCCCGAGAAGGTAAGTAGTGGAATACACTAAAGCAAAGTAAGCATTATTCCTAGAGATAGGAACGATATTATGCTTGACGCAACCATGCATTATAGAGATATAAGCATGTGGCTGCCACCAAGAGGTGTGTGATGTGTTAGTGTGGTGAGCTGGGATTTCTCGAGCGACCAAATATAATGAAGTAACCTTATTATGCGTTAGCAATTGCTGCATTTCTACCAATTCTCATAGTTAAACTTCCATTGCTCAATCTGTTTAGTTACGAGTAGGAGTAGTGCATAATCCATTAACTTCTGTCTTTTTACTTTTATTCATCGCCTCAAACGCATTACTTCACAAACATTATTGAGTTACAAGTCCCTGTGTTCGACCTCGGATCATCCCGAGAAACTTGCATTCTCGTTATACTTGGCGAGAAAGCAAGAAAACTTGTGATAGGAACGCAAGGTCATTGCATACGAGCTTAACGCATATTTCATATTTTCTAGTCCAATGCATGACCGTCGATGCATGGAGATTAACACATAACATGAGATGAGCATATTTATTTTTCTCTCCCTTTTCCAGCTAACAAGTTTTGGCGCCATTGTCGGAGACTTGGCAGCTAATAGTTTGTTAAGTTTTGTGTTTTCGCAAGCACCTTTTTAGTCTTGGGCGTATTGTAGCTTGTGTGACCAAGTTGCAAGTGATATTTGAGTGAAGGCGATGCGCTGAAAGTCAATATTGATCCTGAGATAGAAAGGCTATCTATCGCAGGAGCTGGAAGCAGTCTTAGGAGCATGTCAACCAACGTACGGCCAACAAATGCTAGAAGCTCCGATGGTCAGGACAACAAGTTCCTTGACCTAAGTAGTCGAGTTCAATCTCCTCCATGGAAGACTTCTTGTGGTGGTTTCACTCCAATTTCTCCAGGGACGTCTTCTACTCTATCTTTACTTTACTTTCTCAATTAGCTTTAGTTTGTTTGTTTGATTATCGCCATTTTGGATTTGCGGCTGCTTTCTTGGATGTGATGTGCATTCGCTCCGTGTGGATGCGTTAATAATTTACTCTTGGTGCGTTGTTTTGAAAGAAGTATCCTCCCCATCATTTAATACATGGCTATTTCCTTCGCATGAGTTCTAAGTATTGACGCAATTGATACTCTGCTTACGTGTCTCTTTTCTTGTTATCTTTTATGCATTATCCTTCTGAAATTCTCTTTTGTCTGCTTGCCTTCTTTTGCATTGATAAATTAGCATCCATGATGATATTTATAATTCAGTACATCCACTAACTAAACGTCGCAAGGCTCACCTCACTTTAGTAGCTTCTTCAAGGTTTGGCAGTCTGAGCTTTATTATGTATAAACCTCTGCTCAAACATCTTTTACCACATTCCTAAACAAGTTTGTTTTTAGCTTTTTGGCAAAGACCCTGCCAATCTCTAAATTTGGGGGTCGCAGTGGTCCGGGCAAATGCGTCCATCCTAAACATTGCGGTGATTAATAATAAAAGCTCCTCTGTCTGCGCAAAGGGGAAGACCCAAGCTGATAAGAGTTAAAGTTGTGAAAGGCACTTACCCGTAGTTGGATACTTCACATGACACCCGTGCAGGTAAGCCAAAATGAAAGTAGGTGACCGGAATCAACGCATAATAACAACTCCTCTATATGGCTCAACCTAAATAAGCTAAGATAAGAGTTGAGTTGTATATGGCACGCAACCGAAGTTGGATGCCCGCATGACACTCGTGGGAGCAAGCCAAAACAAAAAGTGTAACCAGGTTCAATGCCCCAATTCAATAATGTATCGCAGAGCTTTGAATCTTATTAAACGAACGCATTGTAAAAAGCTAAAAGCAAAGTTGCTTGAAATGAGTAAAAAAGTTTTTGAGCGGAGGTTTGCCAAAATTAAACTTAGAAAAGATCTCTTAGAAGAAGTAGCTAATTTTGAGGGGAGTGCTGCTGCAGAGGTTAGAGGTACAAGTGATTTATATTTTGAATAGCTGGTCAACGCAAAGAAAAAGCCAGAGGGTAAATTTTGAATTTCCTAAGCATATTTATTTTTCTCTCTCCTTTTCCGTCCCCACCCCGCCCCGTGGACATCTCTAATTGTCATGTTAAAGTTTATCCGGATTCTTCTGTCCATTGCCTCATCTTTTGACTATAAGATTTGGCAAATGGACGTCAAGACAACCTTTCTGAATGGCAATCTTGAAGAGGCCATTTATATGGAGCAACCTGAGGGATTTATTATTGGGTTGTATGTCCTAAAACTTGCAGTTTGTAGAGTTAAACATTTTCTATTATCAATAAAGATGTTATTTAAACATTTCTTCAATAAAGTTGTTATTGAATTTGAAATTGCACTTGTAAAGATTAAATCCAATAAACTAAGATCCATGGCTATTATATGAATACTTGAACTTTATGTGGAGACATAAAAGTAAATCAGGTTCGAGTAAGTAATCAAAATGATCTATAGTATACAAATAAGGTTGGGTGCCTTATTCTAGTAACACTATCAGATGCGGCCCATTTTGTAGTTGTTACAATTTGTTGTAAGATGCTACGAACGAAGTGATCCTGATTCGTTCATGTATTGACATGAGAAGTGTGGGCGTCCTATGTAATGAGTTTGCGTAAGATCGGACCAAGAAATATGTCACTCCTACTTTATAACGCTGTTTATTGTTTAAGACTGACTATTTCGCTTAGATGACCTAGGTAACTCGATCTTAATCCTGAGCTAACTATGAACTCCTGTTTACTCGAGATTATCCTTTTATCTGCATAGGTGAGAGTAGTCCAACATCACTGCTTAATAATCTTCCCATTTTGGGGATAAGATCGGATAGATAGATGAGGACATAGTTCTGTAAAATTCATGCCTATCCAATTTAAGGGATAAGAGGAAGGTTGTTCTCTTAAGTACTGAAACCAAGTCTTGAACAAGGGGCCCCCACCCTCTCATTGGGCCGAGAGGGATGATAACGGGCAAAAATGCACATTATTACAACGCAAAGATATAAAACAATGTAGGATTGCGACGGTAAAAATATGTAAAATAGTGTCCAAAAGCATTAAGTTGAGAACATTACGATCGCATGTGTCCATCACATTTAAGCAGCTAATTTACGTATTTTATGCAGGAAAATGTGTTGGCACAAGGCAGAATTGCGATCCAAGGAATTCAGTGTCCGAGCGCATTAAGAGATTGCGATCGTATGCGTTCACGAAGATCTGCTCAAGAAGGTGGCCGCATAGAGATGGCACATCAAGGTGGAAACTTAATAAATCACGATGGGACAGAAAGCTGATGATGGTCGAATCCGAATTAAGTTGACAAACCGTTAATGACAACATTGTAGAAAGTACACTCAACTTTTCGCTGACAATTAATCGGTACATCAAACGGAGAATTAATGACATCCCATCATTGCAATCATTTGAGAGAAAAGCTCTTCACCCTGAAGCACTATAAATATCGAAGGCCACCTTTGTTAAAGGGGTTCCGCTATTCAAAATTTAGAGTTCTTCTTTGCCATATACATAGATAGCCGTAGTCTGTAATTTTATATACTTAGAAGGCGGAGGCGAGTGAAGAGAGAAGATGCTGAAATATCGTCCTAGTTAGCTCGAAAGAGTGCCGGGAAGCGTTGAGAACAGAGAGAGGGCCGACTCTTACGGAAGCAAGATTTTGGGCAGAGTAGAGAAAAACTTAGTGTAAAAGCCTTGGGAAGCAAGACATTGCTACCAGGCTCTCTATCCCTATTTTCCATTGTCATTTTGTATTCCGATCTTATTTATAAAATGGAATTTGTATCTCTATATCTGTTCACTCTCTTTACATTACGCATGAGTAACTAAACTGTCGAATGGGTTGAGAAGCACTTAGCTAACATAACTTGAGATCTTCACTTTATGTGGTCATCTTGTATTATGTATGCGTCATTTGTTCTTTAGAGATGCTCGGGAGGATGGTCTAAGGATAGAATCTAGGCTTGGGAAAGTCAGATTAGAATCTAGGCTCGGGAGAGTCAAATTAGAATCTAGGCTCAGGAGAGTCAGATTAGAACCACTTAATCAAGAGATAGAAACTTAAGAATAAGTTATGTTTGCTATTAATGCATCGCATGCACCCTAGAGATAGGATACGATGGTATGAGGTCACCTTGTATCTGTGTTCATCATTCATCATCGCATAGACAAGAATAGAGACTTAGGAATAAGTCCTATAGACATCATCGCATACATCGCATGCGTCCTAAAACTAGAATCTATAGCATTTGCATTGGAAGAGGAATTGTTGTTGTATGTGTGTAGCATGATCGCATAGCTTGAACGCAATTGCAGGAAGAACTAGCAAAATCCCTTATCAACCCGTTCCCCGCATACTTATTGTAACTTTCACTGTATTAACTCTTTTCTCAATTCTACTGCATAGAATTTTTACCTTAAACAAACATACCAACCAACTTATTGTTTTATTTGTCACCGCAAAGGAATCTGAAATCACCGTCGCATACTGTCTCCATAGTCCCTGTGTTCGACCCTGGGCTTACCAAGTAGCCTAGTAGGATTTATACTTGGATTTTGCTAGGAAAACTTGCATGCACAACGCATACACCACCATCGCAATATACACCATTATTTCATCATATTCACAACGCATCAAGGGATCCGGTTTAGTGATTGGATCACAAACGAATTTTAATTAGAGGATCAATGAAACTTAAGGAACAAGATATAATTTTGAGGGTAAAACAACATTTGACCCAACTGTTATTACGAACAACCTGTTAAGGGTCGACTTACTGATTACGGTTAAATCAAGTGGACACAAATATATCTAGAATGAGGAGAGTGCAACTATTGAGCTATAGTGGTGTGACTTGGTAGTTAACGAATATTGATTAATTTGATCTAAAGAGTTTTAGCCAATTAATCTTAAATCGTTGGAGCTCATGATCTGTAGGCCCATTAGGTCCCTCTATTAGCTCATAAAACATGAACACCTTGAATTAATAAATTGAATAAATTTGGAATGATATCAATTTGAATTGTTCAAATTGAATTAGGGTTTGAATTCGAATAAGTTCAAAATCAAATTAGGGTTTGTTTAATTATATTCGATATAATTAACGTTTAATTTATTACAAAATTGGAGAGTTTATAATATTTAAATATTGATTTAAATATTAATTACATGAATAGGATTCATGTTTAAAATTAGGTGTGTGATTAATTTAATATTTGATATTAAATTATTATTTAATTAATTAAATTTGTTTAATTAATTAATATCAAATTATTTTTCAAATTTAATTCAATTTAAGAAATTGAATTTTGAAATTTTTATTTAAATTAATTTTGAATTAATTGAAATTACAATTATATTTGAAATTTGGATTTTTCTACTTAATGGAAAAATCCAATGTTCCACCAACTAATAGGTGGAACTCTACAATTCACACATTAATCCCAATTTAATCTTGAAGCTTGAGGTGTCTTTGACTGAATTCACACATGTAGTTGAAGAATAAAACCACTCTAATTTGTGTGAATTCATGGGAGAGGAAGTTGGAAGAACTAGAGGAAAAGTTCCAACTGAGTTCTTCTCCTTCACAAAAAAAACTCATCCCTTTCCCTTCACAAATTCAGCTCAATTGTGAGTTCCACCACTCAAATTCAAGGTCGAGAATAGTAGAGAAGATCTCTTTGTGGTTCACTAAAGATTTGGAGCTGAGGATTTGTGAGGAGCAACTTGCATTGGAGGATCTTCAAAGGTATGTGTTGAAACCTTTTTAATTACTTATGAACACGCTTATTTTGATGTCAAGATTAAAGAATTAGAATGCTTAATGATCCTATTTTCTTCAGCTTCTTGTTTCTATATTCCAACATTTATAACCCAAGGTCAAGAGCAAAAGTTTGCAAGCTTAATCGGTCCATCTATAGATTGAAGCAAGCTTATCGATCTTGGAATATAAGATTTAATACTGTGATCAAATCTTATGACTTTGATCAAAATGTTGATGAATCTTGTGTATACAAGAGAATCCTCAACATTTCAGTAGCTTTTCTAGTGTTGTATATAGATGATTTTCTACTCATCGGAAAGGATGTTGATCTACTGACTGAAATTAAGAATTGGCTAACGATCTAATTTCAAATGAAATATTTGAGAGTGGCGCAGTTTTTTTTTGGCATTCAGATCTTTAGAGATCGAAAGAATAGAACGCTAGCCCTGTCTCAGGCATCATACATTAACAAGATACTTGTTAAATTTTCGATGTAGAACTCCAAGAAATTAACTGATATAGTTTTTTTGAGTTTTGGCATTAAAATCTATTCAATTATGTTGTAATTCTTGTAATTGGCATTTGTTTGATGGGCCTTAATGTGTGTTTAAGTGTTTGTAATTCAGTTGGAGTCATTAGAATTGCTATTAGGATGTAATTGAAGAAGGAAGTGAAGAAGGTCGAGCAGCAGGAATTGGAATTTCAACCACTGCCACATACTCGATGCTCAATTGAATACTCGATGCATGATGCCATACTCGATGGTACTCAATGCTCTTACTCGTTGGTATTTTATGAAATACTCGATGCATGATGCCATACTCGATGGTACTCGATGCTCTTACTCGATGGTATTTTATGAAATACTTGATGCACATTGGCATACTTGATACTTGATGGTATGCTCGATGGTATTTTGTGAAATACTCGATGGTCGATGATGCTTGATGTCATACTCGATGCACATTAGCATAATCGATGTTTGATGGTATGCTTGATGGTACTCGATGGTTTTTGCCCGATTCAACCCATTTTTTAGCATTGGAGGTCCGGTTAGAGAGGTTCGGGTCTGGTTTAAGGCGGTTCGAGCGATCTAGAAGTGTTTTGGAGTCGGTTTTTGCTAAAATCTTTAATAATTAGGCTTTTGTTTGCTTGATAATGCCAAAACGAAAACCATATTAGTCTATATTTAATATTTATGCATGTGATGTATGTTATAATTAAATAAATCTTGTATGTGCATAAAGTATGCCTTGTAGATTTAAAACACTACCATAGGAAGCATGTTATATGCATTGAAAGTATGTTATAAAGTGTTATAATATCTAGTATGCATGTTTCAAATGTTTTAATATAAATGTTATATTAAATGTTGAATGCCTTTGATGTATGTTATGGATGCTTAGCATATCTAAAATTTTGTAAGTTGTTATAAAATTGGGTTAGACATTTAAAATCCAAGACAAAGATAAGTTGCATGCTCACGTAGGTTAACCACTTGTTTTAATAATTAAAATAGGACGACATCTTGTAAAATATGGTTACAAACTCAATCGGTATATAATCCTATTTAAGGTTGGGGGTTCTTAAGTTGACGGTCTACGAAACACCTCCTACCTGGGGATTATGGCCGAATAATTGAGCATTGTTAACCAGTTTTATGAGCAAAATAGTGATGTGAGGTTTTAAAACTGGTTTATTACCTAGACATCATAGGTTAAATCCAAATATAAATGTTATAATTGGATAAATACCTAGACTTAGGTTGTTTAATTAGCTGGAACAAACTTGAGTAAAAGAATATCCAAACATTTAGAACACTTCAATGTGAGATTAACAATATATTCGATATATTTTTTTTTATCTCTCACGTCCTCAAGAGTTCACACCATGATATCCATGCTCGACTTCGTGTCAATTTTACCTCGACTGCTTCATTCGAAAAGTGTTTGCATGGGTCAATAACAAGGTGAATGGAGGAAGTAGTTTATAGTAAGTGGGTGAATGAAATGTGTCAACATATCCTACGATCGCCTCCATTAGTTTGAACCGTGAGATTTCTATGTTGCGCCTGCTGTCGTTTTTAGGTGGCACTAACAAGTCATTAACTGCAGCAGTCCCTTCAGAGGGTTGTAACATATGATTCAGAACGACCCAAACTTCAGAAATGAATAGGGTTTTATAGTTCCGTCTTGAACATTTTCTTCCAATTCGGGGCATATTCATACCGTTCTATAAGATCTGAAAATGGCGGGTCACACTTACAGAATTACTAAGTATTAGTAAGTTCTTGACTGAAAATGGTAAATAAAATGACTGTCCGAATATGAGTTATTCTGGAGATAGTATTTAGTAAAAAAATGTCTTGCTTTATTGAAGGAGAATTTGACTGCTTCAGGTAGAACTTATTCTAACTCACTATAGTATCGTTGCAAATAAATAATGGTTATAGGTACATTATTATCTTTTTCTAAAACTTGATTTAAATTTAGTTTCAATTTACTAATAAAAATATGTTTAAAATTTCAACATGTTGAATTCTTCTAAAATAGTCGCTTCCGCTTTATTTAACGGTAATAACAATTCAACATGCAAATTACTAGCAAATGATGATTCAAAACAAATTTTAAACAGAAGATTGTCCTCTATCTCCCAACTCATCTAAAGTTTTGAACAATATAGATGAAACTGCAAAATTCGAACAACAGAGTAAATACGATTTACTAGTCATTGAAACATGCTTAGTCGAAAACGATAAAAAGACCTGGATAATAGATTCAGGTGCCGCTGATCACATATGTATTTTTTTCTCAAGAAACTAGTTCTTAGAGACAACTTACAGAAGATGAAGCGACCTTTAAGGTAGGAACCAGGGAGGTTGTTTTCAGCTAAAGCTGTGGGAGATATGAAATTATTTATAAGAGATAGGTACATTTTTATTACATTCCTTCTGAAAAGGAATTTAATATCCGTCTCATATTTTTTGAAACAAAATTACAAAATTTCTTTTGAAAATAATGAAGTATTCATTACTTCAAAAGATATTAATATTTATTCTGCAAAATTAGAAAATAACTTGTACATGTTAAAACTGACTAAGGTAAACGCCGTTTTGAACATAACGATGTTTAAAACAGCTGAGACTCAAAATAAGAAAAGGAAAGTTTCTCGAAATGCCTATCTTTGGCACTTGAGGTATGGTCACATCTATCTCAATATGATTGGAAGATTGATTAAGAACGGTCATCTAAATCAGTTAGAAAATAGTTCATCACCGCCATGTGAATCTTGTCTTGAGAGTAAAATGACCAAAAGATTTTTTCTTGGAAAAAGGTCTTAGAGTCAAAGAACCCTTGGAATTGGTACATTCAGACCTTAGTGGTCCGATGAATGTTAAAACTAGAGAAGGGTGTGAATATTTCACTAGCTTCGTCGATGATTATTCAAGGTATGGCTACATTTACCTAATACATCATAAGTTCGATACACTTTAAAAGTTCAAGGAATATAAGGCTGAGGTTGAGAACCAACCGGGTAAAAGGCTTAGAACATTTCAGTCAGATTGAGGTGGTGAGTAAATAGGCTTGAAAATCCAGAACTATTTGATAGAACATGGAATCCAGTCACAACTCACAACACCTAGCACAACTCAACAAAATGGTGTGGTTGAAAGAAGAAATAGAACATTGTTATACATGATTCGTTCCATAATGAGTTATGCCCAGTTACCAAGTTGCTTTTGAGGTTATGTAGTTCAGACTACAATATATATTTTGAACATAGTTCCCTCGAAAAGTGTTCTGAAATACCTTACGAGCTCTGGAGAGGATATAAAGGTAGTCTACATCACTTCAAGATATGAGGATGCCCAGCACACGTGTTGGTGCAAAATTCTAAGAAACTGGAACATCATTCAAAAGTATGGCTATTTATAGGTTACCCTAAAGAAACAAAAGGTGGTTTTTTTCTATGATCTTTAGGAAGATAAAGTATTTATATTAACAATTGCAACTTTCCTAGAGGAAGACCACCTTAAGAATCACCAACCTCGCAGTAGGCTTGTAATAGATGAAATAACTAGAAAAACGACAAATGCATCAACAAGAGTTGTAGATCGCACAGGTTCATCAATAAGAGTTATTGATGAAACTGGTACTTCACATCCTTCTCAATAGTTGAGAGTGCCTAGACGCAGTGGGAGGGTTGTGCAGTAGCCTGACTAGTTCATGGGTTTAATTGAAACTCAAGTCATCATACCGGATGATGACTTAGAGGATCCATTAACTTTTAAATAAGCAAGGGTAGATGGGGGTAAAGAACAGTGAGTTAAAAGCATGGATCTTGAAATGGAGTCAATGTACTTTAATTTTGTCTGGGATCTTGTAGATCAACCAGAAGAGGTAAAATCCATCGGTTGTAAGTGGATCTACAAAAGAAAACGATACCAAGCTGGAAAGGTACAGACCTAAAAAGCTAGGCTTGTGGCAAAAGGGTTTGCCCAAAGAGAGGGGGTGAACTATGAAGAAACCTTCTCTCCAGTTGCCATGATAAAGTTTATTAGAATACTCTTGTCCATAGCTGCATTTTATGATTATGAAATCTAGCAATGGATATCAAGACAACCTTCCTAAATAGCTATCTTGAGGAGAGTATTTATATGTCTCAACCATAAGGTTTATTGAATGGGGTCAAAAGAAAAAGGTTTGCAAGCTTATCGATCCATTTATGGATTGAAAACAAGCATCTTGATCCTGGAATATAAGATTTGATACTACAATCAAATATTATGACTTTGAACAAAATGTTGACGAACCTTGTGTTTACAAGAAAATCGTTAACAAAATTGTCGCTTTTCTGATTCTGTATGTTGATGATATTCTACTCATAGGAAATGAAATAAAATTTCTGGCTGACGTCAAGAGATGGCTTGCTATGCATTCCAAATGAAATTTAGGTGAAGCGCAGTATGTTCTTGGGATCCAAATAGTTCGGAACCAAAAGAATAGAACTTTAGCATTATCTCAAGCATCTTATATAGACAAAATATTGTCTACATATAAAATGCAAAAATTCCAAGAAAAAAATGTTGCCATCCAGGCATGGAATTCATTTGTCTAAGGAACAAAGTCCTAAGATACCTTAAGATGTTGATGTTATGAAACAAATTCCATATGCATCAACAGTAGGGAGCTTAGTGTATGCCATGTTGTGTACATGTCCTGACATATGCTATGCAGTTGGAATTGTCAGCAGATTTCAGTCCAATCCTGATATGATCATTGGACTGTTGTTAAGAATATCCTCAAGTATCTTCAGAGAACGAGGAATTATATGCTCGCATATGGTGCTAAGGATCTGATCCTTACTGGATACATTGATTATGATTTCCAGACCGATAGTCATTCAAAGAAATCAACTTCGAGGTCAGTATACACTATGAATGGAAGAGCAATAGTGTGGATTGCACATAGAGGAGACGTGATTGTCACGAAGATAACCTAATAAGACAACTTAGTTGATCCATTTACAAAGGCCTTCTCGGCTAAAGTGTTCGATGGTCACCTAGTGGGACTAGGACTGTGAAATATATAGAACTAGGGTAGGTGGGAGAAATAATGGGTATCTGATGCCGTAGTTTATTGTATTTATTATTTTTGTTCTCTCTCATTAAACTCAACATTTATCCACTGGAGTTTTAGTCCAAGTGGGAGTTTGTTGAGTTGTATGTCCTAAAACTCACAGTTTGTAGAGTTAAACATTTTCTATTATCAATAAAGATGTTATTTAAACATTTCTTTAATAAAGTTGTTATTATTAAATTTGTAAATTTTGCTTGTAAAGACTAAATCTAATAATTTAAGATCCACGACTATTATATGAATACTTGAACTTTATGTAGAGACATAAAAGTGGATCAGATTCGAGTAAATAATCAATAAGTCACAGTGAGGAGGTGCTTTAGCCAATTAATCTCAAATCGTTGAGCTATAGTGGAGATATAAGATCCACAGTAAATAATCAATGAGTCATAGTATGTAATAAATATATCTACAGTGAGAAGAGTGCAACTATTGAGCTATAGTCGTGTGACTCGGTAGTTAACGAATATTGATTAATTCGGTCTAAAGAGTTTTAGCCAATTAATCTTAAATCGTTGGAGCTCATGATCTGTAAGTCTATAAGGGGTCCCTCTATTAGCTCGTAAAACATGAAAACCTTGAATTAATAAATTGAATGAATTTGGAATGTATCAGTTTTAAGTGTTCAAATTGAATTTAGGGTTTGAATTTGGATAGTTCAAATTCAAATTAGGGTTTATATAATTATATTTGATATAATTAATTAATGTTTAATTTATCGAAATTAAACAAAATTGGAGAGTTTATAAAATTTAAATATTGATTTAAATATAATTACATTAATAAGATTCGTGTTTAAAATTAGGTGTGTGATTAATTTCATATTTGATATTAAATTATTATTTATTTAATTAAATTTGTTTGATCAATTAATATCAAATTATTTTTCAAATTTAAATCAATTTAAGAAATTAAAATTTGAAATTTGGATTTTTCCACTTAATGGAAAAATCCAATGTTCCACCAACTAGTAGGTGGAACTCTACTATTTACACATCTATCCCAATTTAATCTTTAAGTTTAAGGTTTCTTTGACTTAATTCACTGGTGCCTACTTGTAGTTGAAGAATAAAACCACTCCAATTTGTGTGAATTCGTGGGAGAGGAAGTTGGAAGAACTAGAGGAAAAGTTCCAGCTGAGTTCTTCTCATTCATAAAAAAAATTCATCCCTTTCCCTTCACAAACTTAGCTCAATTGTGAGTTCCACCACTCAAATTCAAGGCTGAGAATAGTAGAGAAGATCTCTTGGTGGTTCACTAAAGATTTAGAGTTGAGGATTCATGAGAAGCATCTTACATTGGAGGATCTTCAAAGATATGTGTTGAAACCTTCTTAATTACTTATGAACATGCTTATTTTGATGTCAAGATTAAGGAATTAGAATGTTTAATGATCCTGTTTTCTTCCACTGCTTGTTTCTGTATTCCAACATTTATAACCCATGATCAAGAGCAAAATTTTTGCAAGCTTAATCGGTCCATCTATAGATTGAAGCAAACTTATCAATCTTGCAATATAAGATTTAATACTGCGATCAAATCAGGCTTTGTTCAAAATGTTGATGAATCTTGTGTATACAAAATAATCCTCAACAATTCAGTAGCTTTTCCTGTATATAGATTATATCCTTCTCATCGGGAAGGATGTTGGTCTACTGACTGAAATTAAGAATTGGCTAGTGACCTAACTCCAAATGAAAGATTTGAAAGAGACGCAGTATTTTTTTGGCATTCAGATCTTTAGAGATCAAAAGAATAGAATGCTTGCCCTGTCTCAGGCATCATACACTGACAAGATGTTTGTTAAATTTTTGATACAGAACTCCAAGAGAGGTTTAGTCCCTTTTAGGCATGAAGTTATATTATCTACGAAACAATGTCCTAAGACACCTCAAGAAGTTGAGGAAACGAGTCAGATCCTTTATGCATCGACTGTTGGTAGCCTAATGTATGCGATGTTATGTACTAGACTTGACATCTGCTATGCAGTGGGAATAGTCAATAGATATCAATCTAATCCAGGATTTGATCACTAGACTGCCGTTAAGAACATCCTCAAGTATCTACAGAGAACGAGGAACTACATGCTCGTGTATGGTTCTAAGGATCTGATCCTTGCAGGATACACAAACTTTGATTTCCAGATTGTTAAGGATTCTAGGAAATCCACATCAAGATCAATGTTCTCTCTTAATGGGGGAGCAATAGTCTAAAGGAGCACCAAACAGAGGTGCATTGCTGACTCCACTATGGAGGTTGAGTACGTAGCGGCTTGTGAAGCTGCTAAAGAAGTTGTGTAGCTTAGGAAATTCCTAACAGATCTGAAAATAGTTCCAAACATGTCAAAGCCCATCACCTTTTATTGTGATAATAGTTGTGGCTAATTTCTGAGAGCCTAGGAGTCACAAGTGCGGGAAGCATATAGAGCAAAAATATCATCTCATCTGAGAGATTGTGCATTGAGGGGACGTGATCGTCACACAGATAGCTTCAGAGCACAACATTGTTGATCTATTTACAAAGGCCCTCACGACTAAAGTGTTTGAGGGTCACCTGTAGAGTATGGGTCTATGGGACAAGCCAGTCTAGGGCAAGTGGGAGATTTTGTACTGGGTGCATTCTATGCCCTATTTTATTGCTTTTTGTACTTGTATATTAGTATGACTTTTATATTATACACTTCACTAGCTTTAGGACAAGTGTGAGATTGTTAGGGTTGATGCCCTAAATCTTGTAGGGTTCTGTAGTTTGTAATTGTAGTGTAAAAATATTTTATTTATTTAATAAAATATGAGATTTTTATTTGACATTTAGTAGCATTAAACTCACAAACCATTAAATGTTATCATATGTAGCTTAAACATGTATGTAGAGACATACAGGTGGATCATGTTTAAATGATAACCCAAATGGTCTGTAGTAGATGGATAAGGCTAAGTACCTTATCTTGGTGACACTACGAATATGGCCCGCTTTGTAGATGCTACAATTGTTGTAAAGTGCTACAAATGATCTGATCCTGATCATTCATGTAGAGACATGTGAAGAGGGTATTTTATGCAAAGAAGTTTGTATAAGACCAGACCACGAAATGACTAGTCTCATTATGTAACACCGTTCGTAATAGAGACTTACATTTCACCAGGATGACCACAAGGGACATGACTTGAATCCTGAGTGAGTTGTGAACTCTAACCTATAAAGGCGATCCTTTGATTTGTATGGGTGAGAGTGGCTAAATCACCGACTCAATTAGCCAACCATTTTGGGTATTCGTCTTATTGGGGAGTTAGGAACACAGCTACATAAGACAAAATTCACTCTTTCCCCGACGTCGATGTAAGTAGATAAATTGTTCTCTTAAAGACTGATTTTGGGACTTGAACAATGTGGCACCACACTCTCTCTTGGCCCGGGAAGGGTTTAGTCATAGTGGGACTATGATCTATTAGTGGAAACATATAATATATGTTAGAGGTAGCATGCAATTAGTGGAAAAAATCAGGATCATTAAGCACTCTAATTCATCAATTTTAGCAATTAAGACAACATGCTCGAGAACAAGTAACAGGGTTTCAACAACATACCTTTGAAGAACTCTCTTCAAATCCAAATTCAGCTTCAATTTTCAATTCAAACGTGTTGTAGTCCACTACTTGATCTTCCTTACTATTCTTTTGGACCTTAGATTGAATTGTGGGATTCAAAATGAATTAGAATTTAGGGAATTTTGAGGGAAAGGTCTGGTTTTTCAGCTTGTGGAATGAAGAACTCTTCTTCATCAAATTTTTTGGAAAAATCCATTTGCATGCCCCAAACTCATTTGGATAATACTGGTTTTATTCACTTCTACCATGCAATGAATATTGCACATGAATTGGACAGCTCCTACTTAGTGTTTGAGTGGAATTGTTTGGTGTTTGAAAGTCAAATGTGGGATAAACTCACTAACAAATTAAAATTGATTTAAAAATTAATCTTCAATTAAAACAATTTTAAAATTTTAATTTTAATTTCTAAAACTAAATTAAATAAAAAATAATTTTATCATCTGAATTTTCATAAAATTCAAAATTTTAATTTTGAAATAAAATTAAATCAAACAATTAATTTTAAATAAAATTTAATTAATTAATTAAACAAATTAATTAATATAATTTTAATATTCAATATCAAATTAATAAAACACTAATTCCACATTCATGAATCTTTATTCATGTAATTAATATTTAAATCAAATTTAAATATTATTTAATTCTCCAATTTCGTTTAATTCGATAATTATCGTGTAATTATATCGTATATAATTACTAATTTCCTTAATTCGAATTTGAATGTTTCAAATTTACTCATCACTCTATTCTGAGGTTTAATCCGTTTGTGAGCTAGTAGGAGGACCTAATGAACCTACAGATCATGGGCTCCAACGATACAAGATTAATGAACTAAACTCTTTAAACCGAATTAATCAACATTTGTTAACAATCGGGCTACTCCACTAAATCCCAGTAGTTGCACTTCCCTCACTGTAGATATATTTATGTCCACTTGATTTAATCGTAATCATTAAGTCAACCATTTAGAATGTTGGGTTGTATGTCTTAAAACTTGCAGTTTGTAATGTTAAACATTTTCTATTATCAATAAAGATGTTATTGACATTTATTCCATGAAACTGTTGTTGAATAGGTAAACTATACTTGTATAGACTAAATTCAATAAACTAAGATCTATGGCTATTACATGAATACTTGAATTTCATGTGGAGACATAAAGATGGATCAAGTTCGAGTAAATAGCCATAACAGTCTATAATATATGAATAAGGTTGGGTACCTTATTCTAGTAACACTATCGGATGCGGCCCATTTTGTAGATAGTACAAACGATGTGATCCTGAATCGTTTATGTAGAGACATTTGAGTGGGGCATCATATGTAATAAGTTTGTATAAGACCATGACCAAGAAATAAGTCACTCTTACTTTATAACGTTGTTTACTGTTTAAGGCTGACTATTTCAAATCGATGACCTAGGTAACTTGCTCGGAATCCTGAGCTAACTATGATCTCCTGTTTATTCGGAATTATACTTAGATTTGCATAGATGAAGGTTGGCTCAACAGTGCCGACTATCTGCCCGGTCTTACCCCTAAAATGGGAGGCTTATTGAGTCGGCGTTGTTGGGCCAACCCTCACCTATGCAAATCTAAGAACAATCCCGAGTAAACAGAAGTTCATAGTTAGCTCAGGATTAAGGTCGAGTTACCTGGGTCATCGATTTGAAATAGTTAGTCTTAAACAGTAATCAACGTTTTAAAATAAGAGTGACTTATTTCTTGGCCTAGTCTTATAGAAACTCTTTGTATAGGACGCCTCCACTCACATGTTTCCACATGAACGATTCAGGATCACATCATTTGTACTAGATACAAAGTGGGCCGCATTCGATAGTGTTATCAGAATAAGGTACCCAACCTTATTCATATACTATAGACCATTTTGTCTATTTACTCGAACTTGATCCATCTTTATGTTTCCACATAAAGTCTAAGTATTCATATAATAACTATGGAACTTAATTTCTTGGACTTAGTCTTTACAAGTACAATTTACATATTCAATAATATATTTATTGAATAAACCTCAATAATATCTTTATTTAAAATAGAATATGTTTAAATTTACAAACTGTGAGTTTTAGGACATACAACCCAATAATATAATATATATGTCATATATTAAGGTAGTTAATATATAATTATATACATATGAAATAAATTGAAATATTTTTTAACTTATTTAAATTTATTTAAATTCTATTTAATTTAAAATGGAGGGAGTTATTTTCTAACTCCCTCCCCCTAAATCTCTCAATCGCCCTAAGACGTGTGGGTTTTCAGTTTTTCACGGCTTTTCTTCTTTAACACAGAATGTTTGTGCATGTGTGATTTTGGCTGAAGAAAAATATCCCATAAAGTTTTTTTCCCTCTACCAAAATTCACAGAGCCCACCACTCATGTGATTCCCATCCCAAAAGAGAATACATGAGGCTCCAATTGGTTATTGTCATTTGGGATTGTTCATGTTTGTTCGTTAAAGACTCAGAGAAGGGAATTTTCGTGAAGACTGTTCATTGTTCAAGGGTAAAGTCCTCTCTAACCCTTTTTCTCTCTTTTTCGTTTATTAAGCATGCTGTGAATTTTACTGTTAGTGCATATTTTATTCTGTAATTTTTCGTTTATGTGAAAATTAAAAATTGAGACGATCCACGTTTTCGCTCAGGGCATTCACAGGTTCCTTCATTTTTCATAGGAGGAGTTTCTATAAAATTGTCACTTTATTGATCTCCATTAGCATGTTTGCTCAAAATTGATTATGTTGATCTCATGCTTATATTTGTATTTGCTAATGTTGTTTTGCTTTTATTTGATATCATTGCTTGTTTTTCAACCATTGGTGTTTATGTTATAATATTTGATATTTTGTTATCTTAATTGTTTGGTTTACTTGAATGATTAAGGAGGAGTGTTCAATTGATTTCAAAAGGGGGAGAAATTTGTTAAATTGATCTTAAATTTATATGATGTCTCTTGAATTTACAACGTTGTTGTTTATTTTTAGAATGCATGTTGATAGGAGAAGAAATGAAAAATCACGTGTTCATGAATTTAGGATAAACATTCATGTCATTATATTATTTTTATTGTTCTTTTTTAATTGATTCCAAAAGGGGGGAGAGGTGATAAGAAAAATGAAAACATGTTATTATTGAAACAATTCATTGTTTAAAGTTGATTGAAATTATGTATGTGTTGTTTGTGATTTAAGTTCATATTGCATATCACACACTACTTTCGATTTCATTTTTCTTGTGTTGTTTGTCATCATAAAAAAGAGGGAGATTGTTGGCTTTTTGACCCTTAATCTCAAATTAATAAATTTTAATTAATTAATTAACTAATATTTTGATGATAACAAATTTTTTTATTTATTAACAATTTAAGTGTTGGAAGTGTCCATTGCATGGAACACGGGACAATGGTTCTAATGCGATTTGAATCACCTAAATCGGATTTCAAACGAAGAAGATATGACCGAAACAATCTTAAAGAAAAAATTCTGAATTGATGACATAATTCTTATCATCAAAATGGACCATTGATTTTTGGATTGGTTTTAAAAAGAAAATGAATTTAGAAGAAAAATGAATTTTTGCTTTTTTGTTGGATATTCTTAAAAAAAGAAAATGAATTTAAAAAGAAAAATAATTTAATATTATATTTTGTTTGTGTCTAACGCCTAGTTTAGTTCAAAATCTCCACCATTGATTTTTCTTTTCCAAGATCCATTAGTCCACAAATTAAATGTGGTTTTCAAAAACTTTTCCTCTCTATTTAAACTCATCTTCTTCTCCAAATCACAACAACAATTTTTTTATATTTTCAATCCTCCATAATTCACTAAGCCACCACTGTTGCTCTCTCTCCAACTTCAATTTTCCTCTTGAGAGAGATATTTTATGTTGTGAGAATTGATTCATTGAGTGCTAAATTTGTAAATCCACTCTTTTAGATAGTTTTTCGAGTGTGCTATTTATTTTTCTAAACTATTGTAAGGGTTCCTCTTGATCCCAGAAAAAGAGTCGTTGTTATGGTTTGATCCTCAACCGTGGAAAGAATTGGGTTTGTTCTTGCGCCCGAAAAAAAGATGTTATATGGTTCGACTCTAAGTCGTAGAAAGAGTAAGTTCGCAGTGACATACCCAAGAGGAGTTTGGAAAGTGGATGTAGGTCAGGTTGTGCCGAACCGCTATAAAAATTTTCAATGTTAATTTCTCTATCCCTTTCCAACTTTAATTTTGAAATTAATGTGTTGTTATAGTTTATTACATGAAATTAATTGCAATACTTATTCTTAAAATTAATTGCTCATATTTATATATTTTGATTGGTGTTCTTAAATTTCTACATTCTCATCAATCTTATTATTCAAATCAAATTGGATGCTTTAAAGTATTATTATTAACTTCTTGATTATTTTGAGTTGAATTTATTTGAATGAATTTATTGTTTAATAAATTACCTGTTAACAAAAAGTTTGTTAATTTATTTAATCGGACCCACATTAGGAAAATTTTTTAATTACTTTTAAATTAACCTTATTCATTCCCTCTAGGGTTGCTATATTAATCCTACACAGTCCATGATTGCTTTCCTAATTGTACATCATACATTCATTGAAACTACCTCCCCCTCTTCTAAGTCAAATCCTTAAATGATAGAGCTCTATCATTCAATGAAGTCACCCATCCTTTAAAAACTCACTCATTGAACACTTCATTGTTTATCTCATATAGATGCTGATAGTACTTTATCTCTATCTATCTCATATAAACAATGATAGTATTCTATCATTGTCTATCTCATATCGACATTGATAGTACTCTATCACTGTCTATCTCAGATGGACACTAATAGTAATCTATCTTTGTTTATCTCAAATAGATACCGATAGAGGACTATCACTATCTATCTTAGATAGACACTGATAATAACTCTATCTTTATCTATCTCAATTCGAAGTTACCAATAGATAGACTCAGATAGACAAGTATGTATTGATGTTAAAGTTTTTCTATAATTTCTAAAGTTCCTAAGACAGATAGTGATAGTAGTCTATCACCATATATCAATAGATAGACTTAGATAGAAAACTTTGTATCAACAAGTACTTAATTAAATAAGCATCGATGCACAACAAGACAATGTACAAAACATATTAATTTTAATAAATTTAAGAAGTAGTAGATTGTCAACAAGTAGAAAGAAAGTTACAAACTGTATAAAGTCGAAAACCATGTACAAAAAAATGTTCAATTTGAAGCTTTACAAACTGTATAAAGTAATTCTACAATCAAGATTGAAATTGAGATTAAGATTGGGATTTAGGTTGAGATTGAGTTCGAGAAATGTTTAAGTTGAAGCTTGGAGTAGTGTCCGTCATCAATTTCATATATTCTTGATTTGAAGTTTTAGGTTGTACTTCGTTCTTCTTCTCAGGTTTCTTCCTTTCAGGTTATTCTTTGGAGAGACGTTTTTCTTATTTTTTATTGTCTAATGCTTTTTTTGGTTGGTTTTCGCTGTCTTTTTTGTCTCTTCTTCTGAAAGTGTATGTATTCTAGCACTTTTGGTCTAAACCATTTACGCTTCCACTGCTCTTGTTGCTTTCCCCTCTGTTTTCTCTCTTTCTTTTTTCCTTTTTTCTGTATCTCTTCATCTACATCCTCTTCACTATTAGTTTCTTCTTCGATTTTGTCTCCCTCATTAACAACTTGCTTCCCCTTCTGGTTTCACTTTGGTCTCTTCTTCTGAAAGAGAATCCCTTCATTCTCTTCCTTATTAGTATATTCCTCTTTATTGTGCTCTTCCTGAACTTGTTCCTCCTCATTTTGCTCATCTTCTACTTGATCTGCATCTACTTTCTCTTGGTCTTCTTATACTTGCTCTTCATCTACTTTCTCTTGCTCTTCTTCTACTTGTTCTTTCATCTTCTTTATTTTTCTCAATTTGCTCTTCTTTAATGATTTGCTGCAAGAAAATATTGGAGTTCTTAAGAAGAACATTGAATGATAAACAATGATAGGCCTATCATTGTTTATCATCATGTATATAGACAATGATATTTACCTTTTTTTCACTTTTTATGTTTTGGTCTTTTTTCTCTTTTTTTATTATCTTCTTGTTCAACTTCTTCTTCTTGAACTTCAACTTCTTCCACTTCAACTTCTTCTTCTTCTTTATCAGTTCAACATCTTGTTCGACTTCATCTTCTTCCTTTTCTGTTTCAGTTTCAGCGTCTTCTTCAATTTCATCTACCTGCAAGCATATGATAGAAAGTAAGAATCTTAAAAAAACTTAATATTTAAATAGGTTGTGATAGAGGGCTATCATTATCTATCTCAGTTAGACAGAGATCAACATCTATCAAATTCTATCTTAGATAGAAGTGATAGAACTCTATCACTATCTATCCTAGATAGAAAGTGATAGAAGACTATCACTGTCTATCTGCGATAGACACTGATAGTAGTTTATCTCCGTCTGTCAACTCTTGAATTTGAACAAAAAGTAGCTTAAGAAAAAGATCAAACCTCAGGCAACTCTTGTGTTTTGAGTGTTTCTAAATCTATTGTTACAATCAGATCCAAATCATGTTGTGTTTGAATCTCAGTTTTCTACAAGAAACAATTTGTTGTCCATCATACATATAAACCTCTCTTTCCCTTTGTCTCTCATTTTCAACTTGAACGTAGAAGGAAAAGAAATTTTAGTTAGTAAATGTATGGTTACGTAATTTAAATATAAGAAAGAAAGAAAGTAAAAAAATTTTAAAACATAATATTAAGATAGACAGTTGTTTCATTTTCAACTTAAATCTACAATAAAAAGTAATTTTAGGAAATAAATCTATGGCTATATTAAAACAAAATAAAATAGTATATAACAAAGCAAATACTTACCCCAGATAAATATGTTGTTGCATAGTCAACCATTGTATCAATTGAAGGATTGTGAGGTCCATAGCAGAAGCGGAAGCGGAGATTGTTCCCAATTTTGAATTTTACAGTGAATTAGAACCATTGTATCAAGTAAAGGTGTCTCGAGGCCGAACATGAAAATTTACTACAAACTAATGAAAGAGACCGTGGGATGTGTTGACACACGTCCCGCTCCCACATACTATAAACACTTTCTCCATTCACCTTGGTATTGACCTATACAAACACCACCCATAAGGGGACACAAGCGAAGATGTCTCGAGGCCGAGTATAGTCCCACGGTGTGAACTATGAGGGAGAAACATGAAAAGGAAAAATGAAGTATCATGTACTCCATTTTCTTCTCACAGAGTGTTTTACCTAGGGTTAATTTAACTGAGAAAAATACTGTTAATTATTTTTATTAAGTGATTGTTTAAGTTTGCCAAAAAGTAATACTTAATTTGGATAGTTAAACAATTTTGATTAATGTTCATTAAACATTTTAATAAACTTTAATCAATAATTGCATGCTTGTAGCAAATCTATCTAATTCACCTTCCAGGTCAGTTTCCAGGTAGGGGTGTTCCGTTTCCGTCAACTTAAATACCCCAACCTAGACAGAACTAACCTTAAACAAAGGTCGCTTATAGATACATTTGCTACAAATTTAATCTTTCATTAAAACCAATTTAATCCTAGTAAACTGATTAAAAAGATTAAACTAATTTCTAATCTCATTAGAAATGTTGTGAACTTAGGTCTATCTGAATCATATTTTAAAACTACTTTAAAAAAGATTTTAACCTAAGTTTGCATGCCATTATGAATTATTGATTTTAATTTCTATCATTAATTATAACAATTATAAAAAAAAATGAAACAAATTAAAACCATATATTGTATTTAGTGACATACTTAGTAAAATTATAATATTTATAAAATTACCTAAAGTAGTGTCGTGCTTCATACAATCTCCATTCTAATTTTTATTACTTAATCATACATAACAATTATATACTAAAGTAATGAAATAAAAATAATAATATTCATACATACATCCAACTATATATTATAACTCTTATAATATAAATGATACATGACAATGTTATTATGCAAACATATATTATAACACTTTATTATATGATGCATGGGCATGCTATAAAATAAACCATGCAACTATATTATAACATTTATAATATTCATGATGCATGATTAAATACACAACCTATGGTGGGATTTTCTATATGGCATACATTATGACATATATTAATAAAATTAAATTATACATAAAATGCATAATTTAAAGAACAATATATGGACCGAGGTTGGACTCCAAAAAAATTAATTAAATTAATATAATATTTACATTAATTTAATTAATTAAAAAACTAATTATTACAACAAAAAGGGCTGCAGAACCGAACCCAAAAGCTCGAACCAACCAATAACCAACCGGACCGCCCAAGCATCACGAACCACACGTTTTTTCCGTCTTGGAGCGTTGCAGCGCTACAAAAAAAATTCCATCCGCCTCTTCGTAGTGTTACAATGCTAGGGCATAACATTACAACCCAGTCGCAAATTGCTCCGATTTGGGCCTCGTTTTCTCCAGAACATCATTGAAAAACATATGAACGACCCAAAACAATAAATTATAGACTCGATTGCTTAATTAATGCCTAAAAACAAATGGCCTTACAAACCAATTTGTAAAATAAAGCAATAAAATCTACACAGTTCAATTTCAAAACATCCATAATTGCAAACCATTCATTCATCAACATGAACAACAATACAACAATCCCACCATGAACAGTGATTTAATTCTTGAAAAAAAATTGAAAACAAAAAACCTCTGCTCTGATACCAATTGAAGGACTGTGAGGTCCATAGTGAAAGTGGGGATCGTTCCCAATTTTAAATTTTACAGTGAACTAGAAATCCAGAAGAACATTATGCATTCCAACCTAATTTTTTATGGAACGAATACATGCGCAACAGAAGGAAAAACAGATCTAAAATACTCTAATTAGGTTAATTACAAAGGATAAATATGCAATTAAAACAAGTAAAAAGGGAAGAAGAAATACAACCTTTGTAGACTTAAATCTTCTCCAAATTAGCTCCAATCTCCTCATGAACGGTTGGTAGACCACCACGAGAGTCTTTCCAACTATTCTCCAACCTTAGAACGGGATTGTGGGATCTGGTGAGTGACTAATTTGGAGAGGAAAAAGTTATGTCTTTGAGAGAAAATAATTATGAGATTATCACATAATCTCATAAATTTCTACTTGGCCAAGAAGATTAAAATTTAATAGACTCTTCCTTTTAAAGACAATTTCATGCAAAACATGCAACTTTGAGTTTGATGAGAATTTGACACTAAAAAATGCACTAACTCAAAGTGGGATTAGTGGGGTAAGTGTCTTCAAATGAAGACAATACTTAGAATTACAAAAGTTGGCATTTTCCACTAAAAAATGTTGGATCTTTCCACTAACTTGGTCAAAAGTCAAAGTTTGACTCTCAAAGTCCAAAGTCAACAATTTTGACTTTTTGATTTTCAAAGTCAAAAGTCAACTATTTGATTTTCATTGCCTTTTTTACCTAGTCAACAATTTTGATTTTGAATGCAATTATGACCAATTCCTTTTAATTTCAAAATCAATTCTAATAATTAATTTCAGAATTAAATTAATATTAAATAATTAATTAAATAATTTAATTAATTTAATTTAATATTAAATCCAGCACTAATCTCAATCATTATGAATCCCTATTAATAATTTTGAAATTTAAATCTTATTTAAATATCTCTCATTTTTTCTCTATTTATGTTTAATTCACAATTAAATATTAGGTTAAATATATCATATATATTTAACGCTTTGCTCCAAAAATCAAATTTGAACACTTTAAATTTGTTTGTCACACTGTTATAAAGTTTAGTCTGATATGAGCTAGTAGAGGGACCTCATGAACCTACAGATCATGGGCTCTAACGATCCGAGATTAACCGGCTAAACTCTTTAACCTAATTATTGTTAACTACAGGGTCCTCCACTAAAGCCCAATAGTACTTGAATAATCTCTATTGAGTTACAGAGAGAACCTTACGGACATGTAGATTGAAGCTCCAATGGTACTTGAATAATTAATTAATCTTCTTTAATTAAATTACTCACATCAGTAACTGCTGGTGACTCCACTAAAGACCGATAGTTGTAGTCTTCACACTATAGATATATTTCTATGTTCATTGGATATAACCAGTCAACAGTACATGACTCTTCACAAATTGCTCGTAAGTACAGTTGGGCCAAAATTACTGTTTTGCCCCTATAGTTACATCTAACTTCTTAAATATCACTAATCTCTCTAATGAACAATAAGTCATTAGTCCAATTATGACCAAACCCCTCTTAGGTAAAGAGAGCGTGTGGCGCCACATTGGTCAAGCCCCGAAATCAGTTCTTAGGGGAGTAATCTATCAACTTACCCTAAAATTAGGGAAAAAGTGAATTTTGTCTTGTGTAGTTGTGTTCCCAGCTCCCCAATCAGATGAATCCCCAAAATGGTAGGCTTATTGAGTTGAAGATCTGGCCACTCTCACCTATACAAATCAAAGGACCGCGTTCATAGGCAGGAGTTCACAATTCATTCAGGATTTAAGTCATGTCACCTATGGTCATTCGGTGAAATGTAAGTCTTTATTATTAATGACGTTATTTAATGAGACTAATCATTTCGTGGTCCGGTCTTATACAAACCCATTTTTATAGAACATCCACATTCACATTTCTCTAAATAAATGATCAGGATCATATCATTTGTAGCACTTTACAACAATTGTAACATTTACAAAGCGGGTCATATATCATTTGTAGCACTTTACTACAGACCATTTAGGTTATCACTTAAACATGATCCACTTGTATATCTCTACATATATGTTTAAGCTACAGAAAAAAACCTCAGATGTTAGTTTATTGGTTTTATAGGTTAATGTTACTAAATGTCGAATAAAATTCCTCAGATTTTATTAAATAAATATCGTTTATGCATTATAAATACAAACTACAAAACCCACAAGATTTAGGACATCAACCCTAACATTAATATCATCACTTTCTTCTAAAATTTGAAGGCTACAGGAAGGCAGTTGATTTTTTTCAACCTTTTTCATGCTTCTTTTCTTTCTATTGTTATTGTTGTGGAAGATTTTCTAATGGAAGTTTACCATTCATGATTTCCATAATTACCTCAACATTCTTTTGATTTCTTTTTTGTCTTGTTTCAAAATATTTTGTTCTTCTACTATTTTCTGTTGGCCTTTTCTTAGTTCACTTATTTCTTTCGTTATTCTATTTACTCCTCTTTCTTCAATTTGTTCATTTTTTCCTTGGTTCATTTGCTTCTATTTCTCCTTCTCTTTCTCCTCTTCTACCTCAAGTTCTATGAAATATTTGAATGTTGATTGATATTCTTCTTCTATTAGACGCAGTGGTGTCATACAAAACTACAAGTAAACAGATGTTAAACTGTTAGAGGAAAAACACTAGCACCATCGGTGATAGACGTGATAGACAGAGATAGAACTTTATCACTGTCTATCTTTAAAGTGATAGACAATCAAAATGTTCTCATTTAAGGAATTACTTACATCTGTTGTTTCGAAAAAATTCTCATTTAGAGTCTTTCATTCATCTGACTCCAGGCACTCCTATGTGATGATTCTTAGACCTTTGATTCCAAGTTTCCTTACAAAACTAACATCCAAATCGAAAAGTTTTGGGATTGTCCCAAAAGCCCAATAAACTAATGCTAATGGGAATCCTTGAAGGTAGACAACATCTTTCTCAGTGTATGATGATCTCTTAAAGAATTGATATGTTAGGGTGTAAAACAATCTTCCCCAAGAATAATCTTTGGAGCCTTGTTCATCATCTAAAATATCTAAATGTTTGAAATTGACATGGTTGTGTTGTTGCTTGGAGATTAAAAGAGCTTATAGGATGTAGAGATTGGCTAAGTTAACTTTCAATGAGTCTTTCTCATTGCATAATGCTTTGAAAAATCCTCTTTATATCTCTTTCTCGTAAATCTAATTGAGGGATTTTTTGGCCTTTCAATCTAGTTATTAAACAAAATTCTTTCAACCTAAATTCTACTATATGACCATTAGAGTTGAATGCTAGGACATTCGGCTTCTTTATATAGCATTGTCTTCTTACTAAGTAGTTACGGAATTGGTTGGGTATGTTGGCCATTCTAATATTAAAAAAGTGTAAGTCGACATTGGGGTCAGTGTTCACTCTGAATGAAGGGGTTGTAGTGTGGCGAAGCATCAAGAAAGGATGCATCACGGACTCCACTATGGAAGTCGAATACGTAGCCGCTTGTGAAGCAGATAAGAAGGCTGTTTGGTTGAGGAAATTCCTTACAGATTTGAAAGTTGTTCCAAATATGGATTTACCTATCACTCTTTATTGTGATAACAGTGGGGTTGTGACAAATTCGAAGGAACCTCAGAGTCATCGTCGAGGTAAGAATATCAAACAGAAATACCACTTGATCAGGGAGATTGTGCATCGTAGTGATGTGATAGTCACGAAGATCGCATCGGAGCACAACATTGTTGATCCATTTACAAAGGCTCTCACGACTAAAGTGTTCGAGGGTCACCTAGAGAGTCTAGGTTTGTGGGACATGCGACATCTTGTTCTAGAGCAAGTTAGGAGATGATACTGGGGTTATGCCCTTAGTTTATTGTATATTGTACTTGTCTTTATCTTGTATTGTACATTAAGGAACAAGTGGAATTTGTTGGGATTGTGTCTTTTCTAAATTCTTCCCGGAGTCTCATGTTTGTAATCCTATACACATTTTATGAAAAAATAAGAGTTATTTTATTTCGGCATTACTCAAATCGCAATAAACAAAGCTCCATGATTGTGTATGTAAATTAAGCATGATATATAAGACTATACCAAGTGATCTATGCCTAAATGATAACCTAAATATGATCGTATAACGATTAAGGAAGGATACCTAATCCTAGTGATATTACAGATAAGCTCTGCTTTGTAAGAGGTTTGGAAGTGTTGTGACTACTATAGATGGTAGATCCTGACCATTTCATGTGAGACATGCGAGCGGAGATGTCCTATACAAAGGAGATTTGTTTAAGGCCGGCCCGGAGATGATTCGTACTCTAGTATTATAACGCCTTGATACTGGAGACGCTTACTCTTTAAACTAAATGCTGTAGGTGACATGACCTTAATCCTGAGTAGTTTGGTAACTTTTGCCTTTGAGGGCGGGTCCTTTATTAGTATGGGTGAGAGTGGCAGCATTGCCAATACATGCCAACTCAACATGCCAACCTTTTTGGGGACTTGTCTGATTTGGGAGTTGGGAACTTAGTTACACAAGATGAAATTCACTCCTTCCCCGAAGCAAGGGTAAATAGATAGATTGCTCCCTTAAAGGCTGATTTCGGGGCTTGAACATAGTGGCCACAACTTCTCTTTGGAAGAGAGAACTTAGTCATAGTAGGACTATGACTTATGTTCATTAGAGGGATCAGTGGTACTTAAGGAGTTAGATGTAACTACAGGGGCATAACGGTTATAGTCTAGCTGTACTTACGGGAGATCAGTGAAAGGTTATCGTATTGTTGATTGGTTGATGTGGACACATAATATATCTGTAGTAAGGAAAGTTCAGCTGTCGATTTTTAGTGGAGTGCCCGACAGTTAACAGATGGTGGATCCCGTGACTAAAGGTTTAGTCAGTTGTTCATGTACCGTTGGAGCTTCGAGCTACAGGTCCATAAGGTTCCCTTAGTAGCTCAATCGATTCAAGTTGAGGATCAGTTCTTGGTGTTGATTTAAAATGTTCAAATTGACAAGAGGTAATTCGATTATATATGACATGATCGGTGTGACGTATGAGATACATCAAGTGGAAGATTAATGTAAATGAGATTTACATTAAGTACCATGAAATAGAAAAAAGCTATGGTTTATATGTTTCATGAGATGAAATATTAAAACTATAAGTCGTAAATATAATATGGTAAGTTGGTTATCATATATATTTATAATAATATTAATTATTGGATAAATATCTCTTTTTCTCTATAACCAATTGAGTGTTAGGTTATTGGTAGTTTCATGGTAACCGTGAGATAAAACGAAAAATGTTTTCCTAATTTTAGTAACATTTGAGAAACCGTTTCTATTCTCGGAAGTTCTCACAGAAAGGCTGTCAAGTGAATAGGATTCACTAAACGATAGCTGAAGAGAGACTAGACGATCGTGGAGTGACACTACACGATAGTTCACTCAGTTGGCCTTTAGCCAAACGATCACATAGCATTTGCTAAACGATCGTGGAGCTTTTTCTAAATGATTTGGCATCGTCTATACGATAGACTTTGTCATCTCCCACTTGCTTAATCGTTTACACGATTGTTATTCTTCCAGTCTCTTCCTCTAACCAAGTCCACACAAAGCCCACAGTTCTGAATTCTCACACCGAGAATACAAAGGTAGCCATTGTGGTGATGTCTTACTCAACTCAACATAGTTTGAGGTTTTTGGAGGCCGTTCGCTATGTTCGTGATCTTGGAGATTGCTGTGTTCAAGTTTGTTGTTGATCGTGCTATGTTGCGGTTGAAGTGTACAAGCGTTCGTGTGTTGCTGGCTTGGAGTCGGAACGAGCATTCGTGATCGAGGGATTTTGAAGATGAGTCTTCAAAGGTATGTATAATTCTTCCCTTGATCTTTGCAGAGCATGCTGTAATTTCATATTATGCATGCCCTATAAGTTTTCGTTTCTTGATTGTAACTGTGTATGTTCATATACGAATGGAATTTGGAATGATCATTCCGCTGCTCGTGGAAATCCTCATATCTGATTTCCTTCTATTTGTATCAGAGCTAGGTTGTTCTGATATTCCAAATTTCACTTCTGTTTTTAACTTCTTTTACAGTCGTGGTGAGTTTTCTGCATTTGCGTTTAAGTGTTAAATGTGTTTGTGGATGACGTTGATGAATGTTTATGGGTTTAATTGCCTCTATTTAAAGCTTTCTTTTAATTGCAAAGTGTTAATTTGTAAGGGCCCCTGTGTTTTTGGGCATAATTAACATGCAATTGAGTATGTAGTTCAAAGTGTTTAAGTTTTTCGAGTCGTTCGTGATGAAGTTTCGAAGCATGAGGATGCAGTTCTCAGCGAAGAAGAAGACCAAGAGTTGGTCATATCGTGTAGCCTCAAGTAAACGATCGTTGGGATTTGGCTAAACGATCGTATAGATTTTTCTATGTGATCATGTAGTATTTACTAAACGATCGTGCTAAATGATATGGTAAAGTGTTTGCTTTATCACGTAGCGTTGGTTGCTCGATCGCGTAGATGCTGGAGGTAAACGATTGAGTGGGAGCATGTGATGCTCATCGTTTAATAAAAGTCGTGCGCACTAAACAATCGTGTAGTTAGCATGCCTCATCGCATAGTCACTAACTACACGATACGAAGGCGCTCCCTCAGCGATCATTTAGACGATTGTGCTTCACCGCATTGTAGTCGTTTAGACGATCATATAAGGCTTGCGTTATACGTGGCACACTGCACAATCGCGTACCTCGTGCTTCATCGCATAATAAAAGGTACACGATCGTTGCTAAATGATCGTTTAGCTCTGGAAGCATAGGTAAATGATTGACTAAAGCGTTTAGTCATTTGTGTAGACGATCACTTGGGTTTTGGTACACGATCAGTGGAGATGCGGACTTCGACCGGACGGTTCAAGACCCGGTTCGCCTGTTTGAACCGGAGACTCTTTCTTTTTGTAATAGTTAGCTTTTGTTTTGTGGATTTGAGGCAATTTTTCCCAGTTCGACAATTTTTGTTTATTGTAAATGAAATGTATGTGGTTTATATGGCATAGTGTATAACATATAGGTTTGAAACTCACCTTAGGTTGTGCAATTATTCATGCATCATGTATTATAAGTGTTATAATATGACATGATGAAATTACAAGAGAGCATGCACATGCATCATGAAATATAAGAGTTATATTTGTGCATGTAGTAAGCATATTCATGCATCATCTTTATATTATAAGCGTTATATTATAAGGATGAATGGAAGCATGTTTTGCTTGGTTTGTTGCTTGTTTGTATAAGAGTTATATAAAAAGGTAGCAATGAATGAACAATGCATGGAGCATGACACTTAGGCTATTTATAAGTGTTATGAATGCCTTGTATGCATTTTCTTTGCGTTGTGGTTGGTTTTGGTTGTTTTTGTTATAAGCGTTATAATAGAAATTAGAACTAAAATCTGCATGCGGACTAGGGTGAACTCATGTTTTAAAAGGGTTTTAAAATTGGGTTGAGATAGACCTAAGTTCAAAGTTCTAATGGGACTAGTAACCTAGTTCAATCTTTTAAATCGGTTTAATAGGATTAAATTGATTGGCATAAAAGATTAAAATTGTATTAAATCTATCTATAAGGGACCTTTTGTCTAAGGCGGGTACTGTCTAGGCTGGGATACTTAAGCTGACGGAAACGGAACATCCCTACCTGGGAACCTACCTGGAAAGGTGAATTAGATAGATTTTCTGCAAGCATGCGATAGTTGGTCAAAGACTCCGTTAAAGAGTTTAATAGATGATGATCAAAGTTGTTTCAACTATCCAAGGTACATGTTATTCTTGGGCAAACCAAAAAAGTCATTTAGTTAAAATTCTTAGCCGTGTTTTTTCTAAGTAAGCTAAACTCTAGGTTGTAAAATACTCAATGGGACGAAGAGATGTATCTGATATGTCAATGATTCCACTCAAGTTCTCCCTAAATGTTCACGCCATGAGATTCATGCTTGGCCTCGTGGTGCCCTGGGAGCATCCCCTTTCAGATGGTGTTTGCATGAGTCAATATCAAGGTGGACGGAGAGAGTGTTTATAGTAAGTGGGTGAAGGGTGTGTGTCAACACATTCTACGGTCTCTGTCATTGGTTCGCACCGTGAGATCATTTTGTACTCCTTCGTGGCACCCTGGGTGCATCCCCCTACGAATGGGTTTTGTGCAGTTGGTCAATATCAAGGTGAACTCTAGAAATGGATAGGGTCACTTTAGTTTTTGCCCGCAATCAGATTTTTTCCCTTCGGATTGGCTGCTTGGGATGGAACTCTATAGCCTAAAATGGCAGGTCACACTTACGGAAAATTGTTAAGTAAGTTAATGATTTCTTGACCAAATCAATTATGGCTAGTCGTTATAGGAGCAAGAGTTGTTATGGTATTAATGACTGGTTGAGAATTTCTCAATTCAGAGGAGGAATAAATTGACCACCCTTCGGCGACTTCTGTCCTAAACCTTTGAAACATCATTGCGAAACTAGATGTCACATAAGGTTCATTGCGAAACTAGATGTCACATAGGGTTCATGTTAGTTTTGCTAAACCGTATTGGATGTTGTATGTTTTTCAACGGGTATTTGCTTAAAACTTAACGTAGGTCAATGTGTTTTTGTTTTTAGCAACGTGTTTGATTTTCCATTCAATGCCTTTAATTTGACCAATTTCATACAGTGGAAAGAGTCTTGTAAAATGTATTTTGTGGTAAACACCCTCGAATTTTTCATGGTTGAGGAGTGTCCTCAAGTCTCGACCCTTAATGCACCGCGAAGTGTTCGTAATGCATATTAGGTGTGGATGAAGGCTAATTCATTGGTCCGACTTCACATTTTGGCTAGCATACCTAATGTTTTGGCCAAAAGAGTTGAAAACATAGCCATTGCACTCGAGATCATGGACTCGTTGCAAGATTTTTTTGAACACCAGTTCTTACTTTTCGAGCATAGAGGGATGGATGACAATACCAGTAACGTCAGTTCCCAAGTTAAACTCCAGGAAGAAACAAAAAGTGTTGCTAACTCTATTAAAGTTCATAGAAGAGAAGTGTTCTCTGAAATGAAACTTGGAGCTTATTTAGGTTATCATACTGATCCAACTACTCTCCAAAAGAGAAGGATGTCTAAACACAGTAAAAATGATTTATTGGTCTTGGAGATGTGTTTGGTAGAGAATGATGATTCTGCCTGGATCCTTGATTCAGGTGCTACTAATCACGTTAGTTTCTCTTACCAAGGATTCAGTTCCTGGCAAACGTTGCCATAGGGAGAGATGACTCTTCAAGTCGATACTAGTGAGGTTGTTTCAACTGTTACTGTAGGCAGGCTGAAGTTTTTCGTAGTTCCTCATATTAAGAGGAACTTAATCTTGGTTTCTTGTCTCATTGAATAAGGTTATACTGTCTCCTTTTCTAAGAATAAAGTGTTTATTTTCAAGAATGGGATGGAGAATTGTTTTGGTTCAATGGAAAATAAATTATATGTACTAAGGTCGTTAGTCATAAAAGCCTTGTTTAATATTGAAATGTTTAGTACGACGACAATAGCTAAAAGACCAAAGGTTTCTCCTAAGGAAAATGCCCATCTTTGGCATCTAAGGTTGGGTCATATCAACCTCAATAAGATTGAGCAGTTGGTGAAAAGTGGACTTCTAAAGAGTTTAGAAGAAAACTCCTTATCAGTGTGTGAATCATGCCTCGAAGGCAAGATGACTAAACGATCTTTTACTGGAAAAGGTTACAGAGCCAAGGAAGCCTTGGAGCTCGTACATTCTGACCTCTGTGGTTCGATGAGTGTTAGAGCTCGAGGTCGGTATGAATATTTCATCTCTTTTATAGATGATTATTCAAGGTATGAGTATCTTTACCTAATGCAACATAAGTCTGAAGCCCTTGACAGGTTCAAGAAGTATAAGGCTGAAGTTGAAAACTTGTTAGGTGAGAAGATAAAAACACTACAGTCTAATCGTGGTGGAGAGTATATGGACCTCCAATTCAAGAACTATCTAATAGAACATGGAATTGCATCCCAACTCTCGGCCCCAGGTACACCTCAGCAGAATAGTGTATCAGAAAGAAGAAACAAGACCTTATTGGACATGGTTCGGTCTATGATGAGTTATGCTCATCTTCCAGACTCATTTTGGGGTTTTGCAATGGAGACTACATGCCACATTCTGAACAACGTTCCCTCGAAAAGTATTTCTAAAACACCTTTTGAGTTCTGGAGAGGCCATAAAGGTAGTTTGCGCCACTTCAAGATTTAGAGGGTGTCCGACCCACGTGCTTGTGACTAACCGAAGAAGTTGGAATCACGTTCGAAAGTTTGCCTCTTTGTAGGCTACCCAAGGGAAACAAAGGGTGGATACTTCTGTGATCCAAATGAGAATAAAGTGTTTGTTTCTACAAATGCTATCTTCTTGGAAGAAAAGCACATCCGAGATCATAAGCCACGAAGTAAGCTTGTTTTACATGAGATCTCTAGTGAGACTGAGACTACTGAGGGTTCAACAAAAGTTATTGAACAGACTGACAGATCAACAAGAGTTGTTGAGGTCAGTACATCTCGTCAACCAGCTCAAGAGTTGAGACTACCTCGACATAGTGGGAGGGCTATGAAGCATAGTTACTTCATGTAAGGCAAAGAATTAGTATCAGACATGTATCAGATACTGATACTTCCAGATACTTCCCAGATACATATCTAACACGCGATTTGACGTATCTATGCATATTTTTTTTGTTTTTTAAGAAAAAAGACAAGTAACTCATCTAATATTTCCCCAATCTAAAATTAGGCAACCTATTTAAAATGCTCACTACTCAAGTCCAAAACTAAAAAAGAAAGAAAATAAATAATGGACCAAACCCTAGACTAGAATCATCTAATCTCCATCTTCACATTTAAGTCCCCACAAAGTCCACCAAAATATAAACCATTTGGATATCTTCGACAATAAGTTCTTCGTTTATCTCCATACTTCTCCCTTTAATCTTATTCTTCTTCTTCTTTGCAATATGAGTCACTTTTCTATTACATTTTATTAACTATTGTACTTCAACATCTTTGATGTTGCTTTTTTTGTATTGTATTTCAATGTTTGTATTCTATTTTGTGCTATTATTATTAACTTGTATGCTAAATTTATCTATATCCAAGTTTTTTTTAAAAAAAAAATGCATCTTCAACGTATCAGTATCCTCGTTTTTTTAGAAATATATATATTAAAAAAATATAAAAAATGATGCATCTTTAGACGTATCAGTATCTTAGTATTTTAAAAATTGATGAATTGCCGTATCCGTATCGCGTAGCCGTATCTGTGTCTATGCTTCATAGTGGGAGGGTTATGAACCCATCGGATCGCTACATGGGTTTGACTGAAGCCCAAAACGTCATTTCTAATGATGGGATCGAGGATCCATTGTCTTTTAAGAAAGCAATGGAGGATGTTGATAAGGATGAATAGATTAAGGTCATGAACCAGGAGATGGAGTCTATGTACTTCAATCAAGTCTGGGAGCTTGTGGATCCACCTGATGTAGTAAGATCTATAGGGTGTAAGTGGATCTATAAGCGAAAGCGAAGTGTATATGGAAAGGTACAAACCTTTAATGCTAGACTCGTGGTAAAGGGTTATACTTAGGTCGAGAGAGTGGACTATGAGGAAACTTTCTCACCTGTTGTCATGCTCAAATCTATCAGGATACTCTCGTCTATAGCCACATTTTATAATTATGAGATATAGAAAATGGACGTCAAGACTGCCTTTCTTAATTGTAATCTTGAGGAGACCATCTACATGGCTCAACCAAAGGGATTTGTAGTTCCAGATCAAGAGCAAAGAGTTTGCAAGCTTAATAGGTCCATGTATGGGCTGAAACAAGCGTCTCGATTGTGGAACATTAGATTTGACAGTGCGGTCAAATAGTTTGGCTTTTATCAGAACGTTGATGAGCCTGTGTTTACAAGAAGATCATCAACAGCTCAGTAGCTTTCCTAGTACTGTATGTGGATGATATCCTACTCATTGGGAATGATGTAGGGATTCTGATTGACATTAAAAAGTGGCTAGCTGCCCAGTTCCAAATGAAAGATTTGGGTGAGGCACAATATGGTCTAGGGATCCATATTATTCGGAATCATAAGAACAAGAGGTTACCTTGTCTCAGGGATTATACATCGATCAAGTGTTGATCAGGTACAGGATGTAGGATGCCAAGAGAGGTTTGTTACCCTTCAGGCATGGAATCGTATTGTCTAAGGATTAATGTCGTAAGACACCTCAAGAGGTTGAGAAGATGAGATGGATTCCTTATGCTTTAGCTATTGGAAGCTGAATGTATGCAATGTTGTGTACTAAACCCGACATTTGCTATGCAGTAGGCATAGTCAATCGGTATCAGTCCAATCCAGGATTAGATAACTGGACGGTGGTCAAGACGATCCTCAAGTATCTTCGGAGAACGAGGGACTACATGCTCGTGTATGGAGATAAGGATTTGATCCTTACGTCGACTTAGAGAATCTCTATCGGTCTGAAAATCAGTTAGTCTGTGTATCCTGT
>NC_052359.1:67123040-67157447 GCF_009727055.1 Benincasa hispida
CTCTATATATAACGTCGTTGATACTGGAGACTTACATCTCACCTAAACGACCATAGGTGACATGACCTCAATCCTGAGTGTTTTGGGATCTTCTGCCTTTAAAGGCGGTTCTTTGATTAGTATGGGTGAGAGTGGCCAGATTGCCAACTCTACATGCCTACCATTTTAAGAATTTATCTGATTTGGGAGCTGGGAACTCAGTTACACAAGGTGGAATTCACTCCTTCCCCGAAGCAGGGGTAAGTAGATAGATTGCTCCCTTAAGGGTTGATTTCGGGTCTTGAACATAGTGGCCATAACTTCTCTTTGGAAGAGAGGACTCAGTCATAGTAAGACTATGACTTAGGTTCATTAAAGGTATTAGTGGTACTTAAGGAGTTAGATGTAACTACAGAGGCATAACGGTTATTGGCCCAATTGTACTTACGAGTGATCTATGAAGGGTTATCGCACTGTTGATTGGTTGATATGGACATATAATATATTTGTAGTAAGGAGAGATCAGTTGCCGGTCTTTAGTGGAGTGCCTGGCAGTTAACAGATGGTGGATCCCGTGACTAAAGAGTTTAGTCAGTTGTTCAAGTACCGTTGGAGCTTCGAGCTACAGGTCCATAAGGTCCCCTTGGTAGCTCAATGGATTCAAGTTGAGAATCAATTCTTGGTGTTGATTTGAAAATTTCAAATTGACAAGAGTTAATTTGATTATATATGACATGATCGGTGTGATGTATGAGATACATCAAGTAGGAGATTAATGTAAATGAGATTTATATTAAGTACCATGAAATAGATAAAGAGCTATGGTTTATATGTTTCATGAGATAAAATATTAAAACTATAGGTTATAAATATAATATGGTAAGTTGGTTATCATATATATTTATAATAATATTAATTATTGGATAATTATCTCTTTTTCTCTAATAACCAATTGAGTGGGAGGTTATTGGTAGTTTCATGGTAACCATGAGATAAAAGAAAAAATGTTTTCCTAATTTTAGTAACATTTGAGAAACAATTTCTATTCTTGGAAGTTCTCACGGAAAGGCTGTCAAGTGAATAGGATTCACTAAACGATAGCTAAAGAGAGACTAGACGATTATGGAGTGACACTACAGGATAGTTCATTCAGCTGGCCTTTAGCTAAACGATCACATAGCATTTGCTAAACGATCGCAGAGCTGTCACACCCCGCCCCAGGCTACCCTCCGAGCCTGGAAAAGGTCATGACTGACAGCAGTTATCAACCATTTCATTGACACTTACTGCCTAAAAACTCTTTGCGGAAATAACTATGATACCAATGTACAAATTGAACAGTCAATTGATTAAGTAGACCCATTTTATTACAACAATGTAACATTTATACAACTCCAAGACTTAATTACAAGTGTACAACAACAACTGTAAAAACTTCTGGAAGTGTAACTGTGGCACGTGGCAGACCTTGACCATAGCAGCACCTTGGAACTTCTCACCTTTTGCTACCTGAAGGGGAGGGGGGGTAAAACATAAAACATGGAAAACATGAGCTATAAAGCCCAGTGAGTGGTGCCTTTAGATAAACAAATAACTTTATCAACAGAAATATACTTTTGGAAAGCAATGCATAGTCAATAAGAACATTTCCACAAGTTCAATATTATTTCCCAGCCAAACCGCTGGACAATCCCCAGCTTTACTATTAGTTATCTCTGGCATGATCCTACATTTTCCCCAGTACTTTCACACGTACACTAAAACAACAACAATTCCTGTGGAAACTTTCCCTATACCCTATTATCCCGCCAATGTGCACATCGACTATTTTCTTGCTAGCTATGCTTAGGTAACTTGACTATATTTTCTGTCGGTCGTCACCGACTATCATTTTCCGCCGACCGAAGCTGACAATATTTTCCTGCCAAGTACCCATTTTCAAGCATGCTAACTATATATCTCGGGTACAATTTCAGTTTCCAAAACATACATACAAGCAATATCTCAACAAGCATAGTAATCAGATAAACATATTTTCCTGATCATGCCAATTTAACATTATCCCCTATATATATTTACCTATTATATCAACAATACAACACACAATGACAACTCACCTTGATCGTTTAGGAACCTTTCTCTTTAGAAGTCTTTGGTCACCTCGGGCTCCCTTTTGAACCCTACCATCCAGATTCAATTTAAAACTCAGATTACTTATAGTTCTAGGCTTTATCTAGAGATACTTATAATTCTAGGCTTTATCCAAATTCAACTCACCTCTGAAATGTCTTATGAAGATTACCTCAAAATCTTAGCTCATAAATTCTCGTGGTTTGGCCGGAATCATCAAAACATCAAGACTGGCCCAGCTTACCTGACAGTTTGATCCCTCTGTCTTTTCCTCATTATCCAGCTCGATTCCTTGGAGCTTCTTCTCTGATAGCCCCACCATGAAAACTAGACTCTTTTATCTTTCAGATGGCTTTAAAATCACATCAAACACACGAGTATTTTGGGAGAACTTCTCGTTTCAAATTGATGCTACTTCCTGTCTTTTCTGCCCGACAGCATCTCCCCTCTTGGAACTTCTTGACCAACGCATGGTCTTGCTACCAACGCATGGTCTTCTCCCAATTAGTCCTCACACACTCTTCTTTATGTCTTTTGAAGAGAATTTGAGTTCTCATCTAAAGTCCTTGGCTCTATTTATAGGTGTCCAAGATTTCTCCACGGTCGATACCTCCTTCTTGGCTGCATGTCCAAGTGTCTTTTCTTCACACTATCAACGCATTCTTACATCAGCGTAAGCCAAAGTGTCTTCTTATCCTTTCATCAACGTATAGTCCTCATCCTTTACATGTCTTCTTATGCATCCACCTAATTTGCTTAAGGTTTAAGAATTCCTCCTAACAAGCCACATGTCCGGATGACGTCCTCCATATGCTCATCCTTCCTATGCATTCACAAACCCTTGGATGTTCAACGCAAAGTATGCCATCAACACATAGTAGGCCATCAATGCATAACAACCTTTGGTTCCCCTTGTTTTTCAACACGGCACCATCGCAACCCAACTTACTCAATCATCGCAAGCCTTAACCAACGCAAGGGCCAACTACAGTGTGTCCAACCTAGCCCATCGTATGGCCTTTGTCCAACGCATCCATCGTGCAAGCCATCGTCAACCTTTAACGCATAGCAAGGTCATACAGCCTCAACGTATAGGATGGTTGCTTGGCATCAATCACATCGCTCGCATGGGTCACTTGGCATGGGCGATTGGCCAGCAGCTTAGCATCGATGCATCGCTTGGCATGGCAGCTTGGCATCGACGCATCGCTTGGCATGGCAGCTTAGCATCGCTTGCAAGGCTCGCTCGGCTACTCGATGCATGGGCACTTAGCATCGCTCGCACACCCTTGTGTCCGCATGCCCTTTGCACCGACGACCCTCGTGCCATCCCAACCTTCCAACGCATCACTTTCAACTTTCTTCCTTCAGTCGTATGAACGTATACCACCCATCCAACTCATCCATATCCAACGCATCCATTCAGCCTAATGCATTGGTCTAATCTCCAAGGCATGCGTCACTCCCACTTCAACTTCTCCCTTGGCCCAAATAATCACTCCAAGATCTTATGGCCAACGCATGGCAATGCCTAGTCCAATACTTAGTCAATTTTTCATCAATTAAAGCTTAACTCAAAGCTACTCAAGGAAAATCTATTCAACACTTAGAAATTTCCTTCTTTTCAACATAGATTTTAACTTTCACTTAGTTAATTTCCTTAACCATCTGCTTAAGTAGGAAAAATGGAAATCCGGGTTTCACAAGAGCTTTTTCTAAACGATTGGGCATCGTCTATACGATAGACTTTGTCATCTCCCACTTGCTCAATCGTTTACACAATTGTTATTCCTCCAGTCTCTTCCTCTAACCAAGTCCACACAGAGCTCACACTTCTGGATTCTCACACCAAGAATACCAAAGTAGCCATTGTGGTGGTGTTGTACTCAACCTCGACATAGTTCAAGGTTTTTTGAGGTCGTTCACTTTTTTCGTGATCTTGGAGATTGCTGTGTTCAAGTTCGCTATTGATCGTGTTGTTTTGCGGTCGAAGTGTTCGAGCGTTTGTGTGTTGCTGGCTTGGAGTCGGAACGAGCATTCATGATTGAGGGATTTTGAAGATGAGTCTTCAAAGGTATGTATAATTCTTCCCTTGATCTTTGTAAAGCATGTTGTAATTTCGTATTGTGCATGACCTGTAAGTTTTCGTTTCTTGATTGTAATTGTGTATGTTTATATATGAATGGAATTTGGAACGATCATTTCGCTGCTCATGAAAATCCTCATATCCGATTTCCTTCATGTTGATGATTCAACTTTCATTATTTTCTTTCCTTTTCCCTTGTTTCCTTTGCTTGTTGATGATTTGACTTTTACCACTTTGTATTTTTTTCTTACCATCTATTTACATAACATTAGGTTTAATAAGGTTTAATATGTACGATTAAATAGACGATGAGATGAAATGAAAAGAAAAGAGAATGATTATAACCTTGAAAAGTTAATTTGATGATAGATTGTAACTTCAGTTCAAAGGATTGCAAGAACTAACTGAAGGAAATTTTCTCAAAACACCCTTTAAGCGGAAGCAAAGATCGATCCAAATTCTATTTTCCATTGAATATAAGTTTTACAGTAAATAAGAACAAGATATGCATTACTTAAAATTACAACATGCTTTAAATAAATTGCATAGGGTTTCAGAAACACTTACATTTGAAGAAACCCTTTCTTCGAGAATTACATTGTACAAGCCACGAACGGAACTCCTTCTCCACGTGGATCTCCTTCTTCAAGAACGGACACCACCACTTGAGAATCCTCTATATTCTCTTGGGATAAAGGATTCAAGCAAGATTTGTGGCCTTTGCTTGAATCCTTGGAAGAGGAAGAGAGGGAATTTTCTATAGAGAACTTTTCTCTTAGAGAGAACTCTTCTCACAGAGTGAATTGAGGAAGAAAAAAAAAAGTCTCCAACCACCTTAAATCCCACGTATAATAATTGAGAGAATGAGGGAAAGGAGTTGTAACTCTTTCCCTTTAATTACTTTCAATTAAATTAATATTAATTATATATATATATACATTATATGTTATATCAAATATAACATATAGCTTATAGTTTTATATTGCATCAAATACAATATAAACAATAGATTTTATTTTCTCTCAACAACACATGACTTTTAATATAAATCACATTTATATTACATCCACTTATATGAATCTCATCCATATAATTGATATTTGAATCATATCCAAATATTTAATTCCTCTCAATATAAATCATATTTATATTTAATTACATGAATCTCATTCATATAATTGGTATTTGAATCATATTCAAATTCCTCTCTATTACCTTAAATTATAATGTATCAAATACATTAAAATTAATTAGATCATATATAATTAGTTCCCCCAATTAATTTTAACACTTCAAATTAATCCTCGATTAAATCCCTGTTGAGCTATAGAGGAGACCTTATGGACCTGTAGATTGAAGCTCCAACGGTACTCGAATAATCAATTAAACTCTTTCATTAAATTATCCAACATCCGTTAATTGTCGGTCACTCCACTAAAGACCGACAGCTGCACTCTTTGCACTACAGATAAATTTCTATGTCCATTGGATATAACCAATCAACAGTGCGATGATCCTTCACAAATTGCTTGTAAGTACAGTTGGGCCAAAATACCGTTTTGATCCTGTAGTTACTTCTAACTCCTTAAGTACCATTGATTCCTCTAATGAACAATAAATCATAGTGCTACTATGACCCTGTCTCTTATACACATCTAGATGTGTATAAGAGACAGGTGTAAGTCTCTATTATTAACGGCGTTATATAAAGAGACTAATCATTTCGTGGTCCGATTTTATACAAACTCTTTGTATAGGATACCCCCACTCACATGTCTCCACATGAATGATCAGGATCAGATTATCTGTAGCACTTTACAAATTTGTAACACTTACAAAGCGAGTCGTATCCTTAGTGTCACCAGGATAAGATACCCAGACTTATCCATCTATTACAGATCGTTTAGGTTATTCTTTAAATAAGATCCGCTTGTATGTCTCTACATATTTGTTTAAATTACATGAAATAACCTCGGATCTTAGTTAGGATTGAGTATATGCTTATAAAATAATACTTATTTTATTAACAACAATATGTTTATACAAAGTTTACAAAGATATTTAGGACACCATTCCCAACAATCTTCCACTTGTCCTAAAGCTTAAGGAGCTTAACGTACAATACAAATAAAGTACAAAAATACAAAAAAGTAGGGCATACATTATACCCCAGTAACATCTCCCACTTGCCCTGGACAATGGGTTGCATATCTCGTAGACCTAAACTTTCTAGATGACCCTCAAACACTTTAGCCGTAAGAGCCTTTGTAAATGGATCAGCAATGTTGTGCTCCAAAGAAATCTTCGTGACAATCATATCACCTTGAAGCACAATCTCCCGAATCAAATGATATTTCCATCCAATGGACACAAAAATATATCTGTAATGTGAAGAGTGCAACTGTCGGTCTTTAGTGGATTGTCTAACAGTTAACGGATGGTGGATATCATGATTAAAGAGTTTAGTCAGTTATTCACGTACTGTTAGAGCTTCAAGCTACAAGTCCATAAGGTCCCCTTGGTAGCTCAATAAATTCATGTTGAGAATAAGTTTTTGGGTTAGTTTGCAATGTTAAAAATAACAAGAGAGAATTTTATTATATATGACATAATTAAATCAGTTATATGTGATATAATTGATTTAATGTATCATTAATTGGTGGAATTAATATAAATATGATTTATATTAAATGCAATAAAGGAGAAAAATAACTAAGGCTTAAATATTACATATGATGTGATATTAAAATTATAGGTTATAAATATAATATGATAAATTAGTTATTATATTTATTTATAACAAAAACAATTATAAGATAATTATGGTTAGTTATTTTTCTCTATTAACCGATTGTGTGTGAGGTTTTAATCAGTTTTAATAACGGGTGAATAAAATGAAAATCGTTTTCATTTTTAAAAGATGCAACACATTCGATCGGGCAAAAGAAAATAGCTATACGATAGCCTTTGAGAGAGTAAAACGATCAAGCATCGAGTTTTCTAAACGATAGCTCCTCGCTACTCAATGATCGAGTACCCAGTCTATACGATAGACTTTCTCACTCTCCCACTTACTCGATCGTATAGTTCCTCCTTCCCTCTACCAAATCCATATAGAGCCCATACCTCCTGGATTCTCACACTGAGAATACCAAGGTAACCGAGTGGTGGTGTCGAGTTTCTTATTTGAGGGTCGAGGATCGAGTTTTACTCAATTATGTTCGAGTATCTACCAATTCGAGTTTGCTAGGTTTGTTCGTTGTGTTCGTGCACTTGATCGAGTTTGCTTGGATGCTTGGCTGATTGTTCAAGGGAATACTTGAAGAAAAGTTCTTCAAAGGTAGGTCTTACTTGATCCCTTTATTTTAGTTTGAAGCATGTTGTAATTTACTTGATGCATAACTATTATTGTTTTGATTGTAAATGTCTTGTTCTTTCACAATGGGGTTTGGAATATTCTGCTTCCGCTCATTGGTTCTCTTTGTTTAAGATTCCTTCACAAGGCTCATTAACATTCTGATCAAAGCCATAAGATTTGATCGTAGTATCAAATTTAATCTTCCAAGATCGAGATGCTTGTTTCAGTCCATAAATGGACCAATTAAGCGTGCAAACCTTTTGCTCTTAATCTTGTTCAATGAATCCTTCTGGTTGATTCATGTAGATGGTCTCTTCAAGATTACCATTCAAAAAGGCAGTCTTGATGTCCATTTGCCATATCTCATACTCATAATATGTGGCTATGGACAAAGAGAATCCTGATAGACTTTAACATGACAACAGGTGCAAAAGTTTCTTCATAGTCCACTCCCTCAACTTAGGTATAACTAGCTATAAAGGTCTGTACATTTCCATCTACACCTCTTTTTCCCTTGTAGATCTATTTACAACCACTAAGTTTTACCCCATCAAGTTGATCTATAAGCTCTCAGACAGAATTGAAGTACATAGACTCCATTTCTTGATTCATGGCTTTAATCCAATCAGCCTTATTAACATCTTCCATTGCTTGTTTATAAGACAATGGATCCTCAACTCCATCATCAGTTATGATGTTTTGGGCTTCTGTTAAACCCATGTAGCATACAGGTGGGTTCACAACCCTCCCACTACGTCGAGGCAATCTCAACTCTTGAGATGGATGACTAGATGAACTGACATCAACAACTCTTGTTGATCTATCAGTTTGTTCAACAACTCTTGTTGAAGTCTCAGCAATCTCATTAGAAATCTCACTTAAAACAAGTTTACTTCATGGTTTATGATCCCTCATGTGGTCTTCTTCCAAGAATGTAGCATTTGTCGATACAAACACTTTATTCTCACTTGGATCATAGAAGTATCCACCTCTCCTTTCCTTGGGGTAACCTACAAATAGGCACACTTTTGAACGAGGTTCCAACTTTTTGGGGTTTTCCATTAGCACATGGGCTGGACATCCCCAAATTCTGTAATATTTTTATCTTTTTACCTAACAAGTTTTCAACTTCAGTCTTGTACTCCTTGAACTTTTCAAGAGCTTCAGACTTATGTTGCATTAGGTATAAATACCCAAATCTAGAATAATCATCTATGAAAGAGATTAAATATTCATATCCACCTCGTGCTCTTACATTCATCGGACCACAGAGGTCTGAATGTATAAGCTTCAAGGTTTCTTTGGCTCCACAACCTTTTTCAGTAAAAAGTCATTTGGTCATTTTGCCTTCAAGGCATGACTCACTGATGCGTTGTAAATGTGATGAAATAATGGTGTATAATTGCGATGATGATTTATGAATTGCACATGCAAGTTTTCCTAATAAAACCCAAGTATAAATCTCACTAGGTTTCCTGTAAGTCTAGGGTCGAACACATGGACTACTGAGTTACTATGCGACAGTAAAATTGATTCCTTTGCAGTGGCAAAAACAAATAAGTTGGTTGGTGTTTTGTTTAAGTACAAATCTTATGCGACGGATTCGAGTAAAGAGTTGATGAAATCGAGAAATACAATGAGTATACGGTGAACGCGTTAAGAAGGGATTTAGCTAACACTTCCTAAGATTGCATTCAAGTTATGCGATCATGCTACACACACAACAACAACATGTCATCTCTCAATGCAAATGCCATAGTTCCTATTTATAGGACGCATGCAATGTATATGATAATGTCGATAGGACTTATGTCTAAGCCTCTATTCTTGTCTATGTGATGATGAATGATGCACACATACACAAGGTGACCACATACTATCATATCCTATTTCTAAGGTGCATGCGATGCGTAATAGCAAACAGAACTTATGTCTAAGTTTCCATCTCTTGCTTATGCGGTTCTAATCTGACTCTCTCAAGCCTAGATTCTAACCTGACTTTCTCAAGTCTAGGTTCTTTCTTTAGACTACTCTCTCAAGTATATCTAAAGGGTGAATGACGCATACATAAGACAAGATGATCGCATAAAGTGAAAATCTAAGGTCATGCTAGCTAAGTACTTCTCAACCCATTCAGAAATTTAGATACTCATGCGAAATGGGAAGAGATTGAACAAATGTTGAGATGAGAATTTCATTTTCTATAAATAATTATTTTCTATAAATATAATGGCTATCTATTCTGTGTATGATATATCTTCTATATGGCGAACTTCTCTAACGATGTGGCCTTCTATATTTATAGAGCTCAAGGTGAAGAAGCTTTTCTCTCTAATGATTGCAATGATTGGTGGTCATTAAATCTTCTGCTCTGTTGCGCCAATTAATGGTCACCGAAAAGTTGAGTGTATTTGCTATAGTGTGTCGTTAACGGCTTGTCAACTAAATTCGGATTCGACCGTCATCAGCTTTCCGTCCCATCATGATTTATTATGCTTTCATCTTGATGCGCCGTCTTTATGTGACCACCTTCTTGAGAAAATTCTTGCGAGGGCATATGATCGCAATCTTTCCATGCACGTGGACACCGAATTCCTTGGATCGCAATTTTACTTACGCTAACGCATTTTTCCTGCACAAAATAAGTAAATTAGTTGCTTTTATGTGATGGGCACATGCGATTGCAATATTCTCAGTTTAACGCTTTTGGACATGATTTTGTATATTTTTACGATCGCATTCCCTCATTGTTTTACTTATTTACGTTGTAATAACGTGCATTTCTACCCATTATCACACCCCCAAATTTAAAACAATGTTCGTCCTCAAGCATAAACTAAATATTTTCTTTAGAGAGTCAGCTGCCTTTTCCTTACCTAGATTTCTTGAGGTGCCTCATTCAATTCTTATGAACCAAAATCTTCTTAATTTCTATCCTGGTCTCTTCCTAACATATTTTTAAAACTTAGGGACCGCAAGTTTAACCTTCAAAAAGATTTTACATGTTTCTAGAACATTGCATGATTTATTTCAAAACCTTTTTTAACCGAGGTGTTTCCAAAATTATTTTTATCCTTGCGCGGTTTAGATATTCTTTTTATGACTTTGCACTGATCCAAGTGCCTCGCCTTCGTTTTGGCTTGCCCCCACGAGTGTCATGCGAGTATTCAACTACGAGCAAGAGGCTCTTTCTCAGTCTAAACTCATGCCCATTTGGCAGCGGAGTTGCAATCACTTGATTTATGCATTGATCACGATTCCTACCTTCGTTTTGGCTTGCCCCAACGGGTGTCATGCAAACATCCAACTACGAGTAGGATCCAATCTCAACGTTATGTTTTTTTTTTTAGATGTCTAAAAGTAGCAAGGTTGAAAAGAAATACTGGCACCCCTAAATTTAAACGCAGGAATGTCCTTATTGCTGATAGACTGAAATGATTCATGCGATGCTCTTAGGAAGTTTTGTAAATATCATTTTGAAAGAAAGCTGGTGGACCACTAACTTCTAGAAATATTTCATGAATTGACCGTCCTTAAATTAAGTTGATTCTAGTACATGCGATGAGAAATAAAGGCATGCATTTCATCATTGAAATCATAATTGGTACGGAAAAATGCGGTGACTGATTAAAGTAATCTAAATTCAATGATTGTGCCAACTAAAGAGGATGCGATGATAAAATTAGCAATGTTAAAATGAGATGCGAGAGTGCAAAATTTGGAATAAGAAAGTCAAAGAAAGATGCAACCCCCAAATTAGCTCTGTTGCCCGCATCATCTGTGATCGCATCCTTCTTTGCGACGGATTGATTTCTCGATTGCGATGGTCTGAACAAACTAGTCATATTTTTCGATTATCGTGTAGCTCCACCGTAATAGTTTACTACAATCGTTGCTAAAAAATCAAGAGGTTCAAACATATGAAAGACATCGTTGATAATTTTAAAGAGTAGAGTTTGTTCAAAAAAAGGTAGAGTAAGTTCCTGAAATAAAGATATAAAAAGGATACTTCAAAAATATGCGTCCCTGATGAGTTTATATCACATATTATCGCAGGGACTGCTCATTTTTTCTTCAGTCAGGAAGTCCTCAGGTCCACGGAGGTTTTCTCGCGATGCAAGTCTTCTCCGTGATACATCTTGACTCTTTGCCCGTTGACCTTGAATGCATTGGTCCCTTCTTCATTGGTTAACTCAACCGCACCATGCGGGAATACCTCTTTGGTTATAAATGGTCCAGACCAACGTGACTTTAGTTTTCCGGGAAAAAGTCGTAGCCGAGAATTGTATAACAAGACCTTCTGTCCAACCTGGAGATTCTTCTCGCACAGTCATTTGTCATGCCAACGTTTTGCGCGGTCCTTGTAGATTTTGGCATTTTCATATGCTTGAATTCTCCATTCGTCTAGCTCGATCAGCTGAAGTTTTCTCGCTTCCCCTTGCAGTCTTTAAATCAAAATTGAGTTTCTTCACTGCCCATAGTGCTTTGTGCTTCAATTCAAGCAGTAAGTGGCATGCCTTTCCAAACACCAGCGTATACGGGGACATGCCTATAGGTGTTTTATAGGCAGTCATGTATGCCCACAAGGCATCATCCAACTTCATGGCTCAATCTTTGCATGAAAGATTCACCACCTTCTCTAGAATCAGTTTGATTTCCCTGTTAAACACTTCGGCCTAGCCGTTTGTCTGTGGATGATATGCGCTGGCGACCTTATGGTGGATATTATATTTGAGCAATAATTTGTTGATGACGCCATTGACAAAGTGGGAGCCTTCATCACTTATTATGGCACGTGGGGTGCCAAAACGAGTGAAGATATTTTTCCGCAAGAATTTGGAGACTATTGTCGCATCGCTTGCGATGCACGATACCACTTCAACCCTGTCTCTTATACACATCTAGATGTGTATAAGAGACAGTCGTATCGCTTGCGATGCATGACCACTTCAACCCATTTGGAAACATAATCGACGGCCAACAGAATGTATTTGTGACCATTTGATGGTGGAAATGGTCCCATGAAGTCTATGCCCCATACGTCGAATAGCTCCAATTCTCAGATAATATTCATTGGCATCACATTCTTCCATGAAATATTTCCCGCGCGTTGGCACCTGTCGCATCTCATAGAATAGTCTCTTGCATCCTTGAATAGAGTCGGCCAAAAATACCCGCTTTGTAATACTTATGTTGCTGTGCGTTGACCTCCAAAATGTCCACCATACGACGAGTCATGGCATTGGGATAGTATGCGCTGGTGAGCAGCTTCTGGTACACATAGACATAAGATCTGGTCTGACCCCTTCTTGTAAAGATTCGACTCGTCCCAATAATAGGATTTACATTCGTGCATAAGCCGCCTCTTTTGGTGGACTGTGTAATGTTCCGGAAATTGTTCACAGACCAGATAATTGACCATATTTGTGTGCCATGGTAATTCTTCAATTTTGAACAGCTACTCATCCGGAAAGGATACGTTCACCTCCGACTGGTTGCGGTCAACTTTCAGATTTTCTAATCTTGATAGGTGGTCTGCAACCTTGTTCTTTATCCCCTTGTGGTCAATGATTTCCATGTTGAATTCTTGGAGAAGAAGAACCCATCGAATGAACCTCGGTTTTGCATCTTTCTTGGTCATTAAATATTTGATTGTCGAGTGGTCGGTGTGAACGATCACTTTGGATCCCAGAGAGTAAGCTCTAAATTTCTCCAATGCAAAGATCACCGCAAGAAGTTCTTTTTCAGTGGTAGTGTAATTTGTTTGAGCAGGGTTCAAGGTTCTACTCGCATATGCGATGGGGTGTAGCATTGTTTTTTCTTTTGTGCTAGCACTGCCCCCATCGCATAACCGCTAGCATCGCACATTAGCTCAAATGGCTTTGTCTAATCAGGTGCGATCAACATGGAAACTTTTTTGCCCGAGCACAATACCTTCATGCACCATGAAGTGTCACTTCTCCCAATTCAGCACAAGATTTGTATCTTTACATCTCCTCAATATCTTCTCCAAGTTGTTTAGACAGACTTCATATGNTTTTCTTTTGTGCTAGCACTGCCCCCATCGCATAACCGCTAGCATCGCACATTAGCTCAAATGGCTTTGTCTAATCAGGTGCGATCAACATAGGTGCAGTTATCAATGCGTTCTTCAGTATCTTGAATGCGTTGAGAAACTGTGTACCAAAGTCAAACGCTCTATCGGCCTCCAGCAATGCATTCAATGGTCGAGCAATCTTCGAAAAGTCCTTCATAAAATGACGATAAAATCCTGCATGTCCCATGAAACTCTGACAGCCTTCAGATTTGCTAGAGGTGGAAGCTTTTCAATGGCCCCAATCTTCGCCTTATCCACCTTCAGCCCATCCTTGGAAACTTTTTTGCCTGAGCACAATACCTTCATGCACCATGAAGTGACACTTCTCCCAGTTCAGCACAAGATTTTTCTCTTTACATCTCCTCAATATCTTCTCCAGATTGTTCAGACAGACTTCATACGTTTTCCTATAATCCGAGAAGTCGTCCATAAAAATTTTCACTGAATCTTCAAGATACTCAGAGAAAATGACCATCATGCACCTCTGGAACGTGCTCGGCACATTGCATAATCCAAACGGCATGCAGCGAAAAGCAAACGTTTCGTAAGGGTAGGTGAATGTGGTTTTCTCTTGGTCTTCAGGAGCAATCATTATTTGGTTGTAGCTCACATACCCGTATAGAAAACAAAAGTAATCATTTTCTGCTAGGCCGTCTAGCATCTGGTCAATAAAAGGCATGGGGAAATGGTCCTTCTTCGTCACCGCATTGAGTTTGCGGTAGTCCATGCAGATTCGCCAGCCAATGACAATTCTCATTGGTATTAATTCATTGTTAACATTTGGGACTACCGTCATTCCTCCCTTCTTGGGCATATATTGCACGGTGCTAACCCACGTGCTGTCGGCGATTGGGTATATAATGCTTGTGTCCAACCATTTAATTATCTTCTTTTTCACAACCTCCTTCATCGCAGGGTTCAGTCTGCATTGAGGTTTGATAGACCCTTTTTGGTTTTCTTCGAGATGTATCCTGTGCATGCAATATGCGGGGTTCATTCCTCTTATATCTGCTAGTGTCCACCCTATTGCTTTTATGTACTTCTTCAGGATGCTAAGCAGCGCATTTTCTTGTTCTTCTTGAAGCATAGAGGAAATTATCACTGGCAGAGTTTCATTTTACCCCAGGAAAACATACTACAGATGGCTTGGCAGGGTTTTTAATTCCACAGTGGGTGGTTATTCCAAGAAGGGTTGTTGTGCTTTTCTCTCTTCATTCAATGTCAATTTTTCTTCTTTTTTTGCTGTTTCCATGATCACATTTCAGGTTACTACGGATGCAGTCGCATCCTCTCTTTCATCTTTTTCTTCGGACTCTTCTTCTTCATTATAACTAGGTTCATTGTCGGAATCGGATAGGTCTTTATCTTCCGAATACTTCATGGCTTTAATAATGTCAAACCTGAGCTTCTTCCTATTGACACTCAACGTGATCTCTCCCTTGTACACATATATTTGAGCTCGACCAGTGGATAAAAATGGTCGTCCCAATATGATGGGTACATATTTGTCCGCTTCGTAGTCGAGAATGATGAAGTCTGCCGGTAAAATAAATTTGTCAATTGAGACCAGGACATCCTTCAACTTTCCCTCAGGGTGAACTAGGGACTTGTCCGCCAGCTGGAGAGTCACCGTCGTGGGCATAAGCTGCCCCACATTCAACTGTTTGAAAATTGAAAGAGGCATTAAGTTTATACCGGCCCCAAGATCGCAAAGCGCTTGACCTATATATATCCCACCAATTGAGCAGGGTATCGTGAAACTTTTAGGGTCGTGCATCTTCGGTGGAATTATGGTGTTTTACTTTTGCGTTAATGCCACCGTTGCGAACTTTCTTATGCTTGTTTTCTTTGTCACCATGTCCTTCAAAAACTTTAAATATTTTAGCATTTGTTCAATCGCTTCAGTGAAAGGGATGTTGATGTGTAGCTGTTTTAACATATCCATGAAGCGATGATACTACACTTCATCCTTTTGCTTTTTCTTAAGTCTTTACGGGAATGGTGGTAGTTGTATATTCACGGTTCCCTGTTTCATAGGCTGAGAAGTGGACGCAACTTCTGGTTCCACCTTCTCATGTTCTTCTGGTTAATCTTGTGTCAACGAGGTCCTGGATTCCATCACAACTGGATTAGTCCTACTTGGTTCCGTCTTCTCTTTCGCTATTATCTTTCTGCTTTGCAAAGTCACGACTTGACGTTGCTCCTTTCCTGTATTCCCCAGGTTGCAGGGTAGCTCAGTTGAACTTGGCAACGCCCCTTGCGGTCTGTTTTTCAGTTCGCCCGCAATCTTTTCCATTTGGATCTCTAGATTGCGAATTGAAGTCGCCTGATTCTGGAGCACCGTTTCATTCTTTTCTACGTACTGCTTTAATAAGCTCTCCAGGGAAGAAGATGGCAGCGCTTGCGAGCTGCTAGCTTGATTTTGCGATTGACTGTTTGTTCGCAGGAAAAATCCTTGCAGCCCTTTTTTTTGCGCCATAGGTTGATAACTCTGTTGATTATTTTTCCATGCGAAATTGGGGTGGTTTCTCCACCCAGGGTTGTAAGTGTTAGATAAAGGATTGTTCTTTACGAAGTATACTGATTACAGGTTCCTTGGACATTCTTCCATCGGATGTGAATCTCCACAAATAGCACAACTTGTGCTTGTCTGCTTGATTGTGTTGATCTACCCTTTTTGTGTTCCCGGGCTATTGATTGCGATGCCTTGTATGAGATTCATCATCGCATTCATTTGATTTTGTAGGAGTGCGATGGCCCTATTGTTTGTGTCACCTTCTCGAATTTTTAATCGTTGATCTTTGATATGCAATCAAGAATATTTTTAGCCTCATCATACGTTTTGTCAAGCAGACCTCCAGCTGCTGCCGTATTGGCAGCTGTCTGTGATGTAGGGTTCAAACCATGATAAAAGATCTCCATCTGAAAACAGTCAGGCAAGCCATTGTGCGAACAATCTCGCACTAGTCTCTTAAACCTCGCCCAAGCATCGCTGAGCGATTCGTCAATTTCTTGTTCAAAATTTGTAATCAACTTCCTCCTTCTTGCGTTCTCCATAGGGGGAAGTATTTCTTCATGAACTTCTCTAGCGATTCGTCAATTACTTATTCCCACAAGGTTATCTCCCCTAGTTCGAGAGAATGGGAACAACGTTAGTCGAAATTCTTAAGCTGAGATGTTTGGGAACACAAAAGTATTGCAGATTTCGATGAAACTCCAGAGATAGGCGTGCGGATCTTCGACACGCATTCCACCAAACTGTCCGACTGTCTGAATCATCTGCAACATAACCGGCTTCATCTCAAACCTCGATCCGTCCAAGGATGGCTTCATGATTCCTAGGGAGAAATCATAGAGGTTGGGCGACGCATAGTCCCGGATGGGTCTATTGCGGTCATTCGCCAAGAGAATGGAGTTTTCCATGATGTTGTTCGCGTTTGTTGCTCGTTCTTCCGGTTGTTTCGCCATTCTAGGATTTCTCTCTTGTTGTTGTCAGCGGTTGTCTCGTTGTCTTCTTCGGAACGTTCTTTCAATCTCTGGGTTGTAGTTGGGCTTAGGAACGTGTCTTTCACTCATACGACACCCGCTTCTTCCCTAACCAAGGGAATGGCAGTGCACAGAGGTCGAAAGCTACAGAGAAAATCAAAAAGTTACTGTTAGCGTAATATGTAATGTCGTAGTCCCCAGCAACGACACCAAAAACTTGATGCGTTGTAAATGAGATGAAATAATGGTGTATAATGCGATGATGATTTATGCGTTGCACATGCAAGTTTTCCTAGTAAAACCCAAGTATAAATCTCACTAGGTTTCCTGGCAAGTCCAGGGTCGAACACAGGGACTACTGAGTTACTATGCGACAGTAAAATTGATTCCTTTGCAGTGGAAAAAACAAATAAGTTGGTTGGTGTTTTGTTTAAGTATAAATCCTATGTGATGGATTCGAGTAAAGAGTTGATGAAATCGAGAATTACAATGAGTATGCGGTGAAGGGGTTGAGAAGAGATTTAGCTAACACTTCCTAAGATTGCGTTCAAGTTATGCGATCATGCTACACACACACAACAACATGTCATCTCTCAATACAAATGCCATAGTTCCTATTTATAGGACGCATGCAATGTATATGATAATGTCGATAGGACTTATGTCTAAGCCTCTATTCTTGTCTATGTGATGATGAATGATGCACACATACACAAGGTGACCGCATACTATCATATCCTATTTCTAAGGTGCATGTGATGCGTAATAGCAAACAGAACTTATGTCTAAGTTTCCATCTCTTGCTTATGCGGTTCTAATCTGACTCTCTCAAGCCTAAATTCTAACCTGACTCTCTCAAGTCTAGGTTCTTTCTTTAGACTACTCTCTCAAGTATCTCTAAAGGGTGAATGACGCATACATAAGACAAGATGATCGCATAAAGTGAAAATCTAAGGTCATGCTAGCTAAATACTTCTCAACCCATTTAGAAATTTAGATACTCATGCGAAATGGGAAGAGATTGAACAGATGTTGAGATGAGAATTTCATTTTCTATAAATAAAGTCAGAATACCAAACAACAATGGAAAGTGTGGATAAGAAGCCTGATAGCAATGTTTTGCTTCCCATGGCTTTTACACTGTCTTTTCACTCCAATTCTGCCCAGAAGAATATCTTTGCTTTCGCAAGTGTCGACCCTCTCTCCGTTTATAGCACTTCCCGGTAGTCTTTCGAGCTATCCAGGAATGATCTCTCGATGTCTTCTTCTCTTCGCTTGTCTCTGCCTTCTAAGTATAAGAATAACTACAGACTAACAACTATCTATTTTGTGTATGATCTATCTTCTATATGGCGAACTTCTCTAACGATGGTGGCCTTCGGTATTTATAGAGTTCAAGGTGAAGGATCTTTTCTCTCAAATGATTGCAATGATGGACGGTCATTAAATCTTCTACTCTTATGCGCCGATTAATGGTCACTGAAAAATTGAGTGTACTTGCTACAGTGTGTCGTTAACAACTTGTCAACTAAATTCGGATTCGACCGTCAGCAGCTTTCCGTCGCATCATGATTTATTATGCTTTCACCTTGATGCGCCGTCTTTATGCGGCCACCTTCTTGAGCAAATTCTTGCGAGCACATACGATCGCATGGCTTTTCAATCACAATCTTTCCATGTGCACGGACAATGAATTCCTTGGATCGCAATTTTACTTGCGCCAACGCATTTTTTCTACACAAAATAAGTAAATTAGTTGCTTTTATGCGATCGCAATATTCTCGTTTAACGCTTTTGGAAATGATTTTGTATATTTTTACTGTCACATTCCCTCATTGTTTATTTATTTGTGCTATAATAACGTGCATTTCTGCCCGTTATCACTCACATACTGGTAAAGAGTTTTCTTCTAACCATTTAGAAGTCCACTTTTCACCTACTTCTCAATCCTATTGAGATTGATTTGACTTAACCTTAGATGCCAAAGATGGACATTTTCTTTAGGAGAAATTCTTGTCTTTTTGCAGTTGTTGCTGTTTTGAACATTTCAGTATTGGGCACAGTTTTTATGACTAAAAGCCTTAGTACATATAACTTATTTTCCATTGAACCAAAACCTAACTCCATTCCATTCTTAAAAATAAACACTTTATTCTCAGAGAAGGATATGGAATAATTTTGTTCAATCAGACAGGAAATAGAAATTAGGTTCCTCTTGATATGAGGAACTACATATACGTCATTTAATAACATATATCGTTTATTGTCCAAAAATAACTTAAGTTTACCAACAGTAACAGTTGAAACGGCCTCACCAATACTGACTCTAAGAGTCATCCTTCTAGTTTCCAACTGTTTTCAGGAACTAAATCCTTAATGGGAAGAACACACGTGGTTAGTAGCTCCTGAATCAACTATCCAAGCAGAATCATCGTTCTCTACTAAGCACGTCTCAAGAACAAATAAATCATATTTATTTTCTTTGGAGTTCTTCCTTTTCTAGAGAATAATGGGATCAGCTCCAAAACCCAAATCATAAACTCCAAGTTTCATTTCAAAGGACAATACTCATCGAGGAACTTCATCAGAGTTGGCAACAATTGCTTTCTCTGTTAGTCCCTTGACATTCAATATGGATTGGAGATTATCTTGGGAATTAACACTACTGGTTTCATTGTCATCGATCCCCTTTTGCTTGAATATTGAGAACGTACGTTCAAAAAATTCTCGCATTAATTCCATGATCTCATGGCAATGACCATGTTCTCGAACCTTTTGGCCAACGCATCGGTATGCTTGCCAAAATGTGAACTCGGGCCCTCGAATTACCTTCATTCACACCTCATATGCATTACGAACATTTCGTGGTACATCCGGGTTTGGGACTACAGGATAATCCTCATTCATGACAATTTCGAGGTCGTTACCACGAAAAACGTTTTAATAGATTCTTTCCACGTCATATAATTGAAAACGGTCAAACTAGAAAAGGCAACTAACGAAAAATCTCTATTTGACATATTTGTTGAAAAATTAACACATTGATCTACATTAGATTTTAGCATAACTCTTTAAAAAAATCCAATCAGTTTTAGCAAAATCTAAACGAACCCCATTAAATATCTAATTTTGCAATGACACTTCAGTGATTTAGGACAAAAGCCACCGAAGGGTAGTCAGTTATTCCTTCACTGAATTAAGACACTTTCAACCAATCATTATACCATAATAACTCTTATTCCTATAACGATCAATCATCATTTATTCAGTCAATAAATCATTAACTTGCTCAATAATTTCCCGTAAGTGTGACCCTCCATTTTAGATCCTAGAGTTTCACCCCAATGAGCCAACTGAAGGGAAAAACTGATTGGAGCAAAAACTAAAGAGATCCCATCCATTTCTGGAGTTCGCCTTGATATTGTCCTACTGCACAAACCATTCGAAGGGGGATGCTCCCAGGGCACCTCGAGGCCATGCAAGAAGGTCTCATGGTGTAAACCAATAAAAGAGACCGTAGGACATGTTGACACACACCCCTCTCCCATTTACTATAAATACTCTCTCCATTCACCTTGATATTGACCCATGCAAACACCATCCGAAGGGAGACGCTCCTAGGGTGCCTTAAGGCCAAGCATGAGTCTCATGGTGTGAATATTAAGGGAGAAACATGAGTGAAAAAATGAAATATCATATATATCTTTTCTTCCCACTAAGTATTTTAACAACCTACGGTTTAATTTACGTAGGAAAAATACGACTAATTATTTTTACTAAGTGATTGTTTAAGTTTGCCCAAAAGTAATACTTACTTTGGAAAGTTAAATAATTTTGATTAATGTTCGTTAAACACTTTAACAAATATTAATCAATAATTGCATGCTTGTAGCAAATTTATCTAATTCACCTTTTCAGGTAGGTTCCCAGGTAGGGGTGTTCCGTTTCCATCAGCTTAAGTACCCCAGTCTAGCTAGAACCCGTCTTAGACAAAAGGTCTCTTATAGATATATTTGCTATAAATTTTATCTTTTATTGAAATCAATTTAATCCTATTAAACCAATTTAAAAGATTAATATAATTTCTAATCACATTAGAAATTTGTGAACTTAGGTCTATCTCAATCATACTTTAAAACTATTTTTAAAAAATTGATTTTACCTAAGTTTGCATGCAACTCTTAGTTATTGATTTTAATTTCTAATTTCATTTATTTATAACTCTTATAAAGTTAAATGAAACAAATTAAAACATACATTACAATGATTGACATGCTTTATAAAATTATAATGTTTATAAGATTACCTAAAGTAATGCCATGCATCATGCAATTTTCATTTCGTTATTACATATATATAACACTTATATATATATATCAAAGTAATGAAATTAAATAACATACATCACATGCATACATTCAAACAATATATTATAACGATTATAATATAAATTATGCATGGCTATGTTATTTATGCATGCAAGCATATAGTATAACACTTATATTATATGATGCATGAGCATACTATAAAATTAAATCATGCATATACATATATTATAACACTTATAATATAAATGATGCATGAAATTAAATGCATAACCTATGGTAGATTTTCAAACTATATGACATATATTATGACATATAATTTTAAACATATATCGCATGTACATTTACACTAACAGTTAATGGACCTGGATAGGACCTCTAAAAAGGAGAAAACAAAAGGCTATCTATTACAAAATTTGAGTCAATCGGCTCGGAACAGGTGAACCATGTCTTGAACCGCTCGAACCGAACCGCCTTTCAAAGAACCACCTTGCAGCTGATCGTGTAGCAAAAAATCTCCAACCACCTTCAATCCCACATATAATAATTGAGAGAATGAGGGAAGGGAGTTGTAACTCCTTCCCTTTAATTAATTTCAATTAAATTATTATTAATGAAATATATATATATATATATACACTATATGTTATATCAAATATAACATATAACCTATAGTTTTATATTGCATCAAATACAACATAAACTATAGATTTTATTTTCTCTCAACAACACATGGTATTTAATATAAATCACATTTATATTAAATCCACTTATATGAATCTCATTCATATAATTGATATTTGGATCATATCCAAATATTTAATTCCTCTCAATATAAATCATATTTATATTTAATTACATGAATCTTATTCATATAATTGGTATTTGAATCATATTCAAATTCCTTTCATATTATCTTAAATTATAATGTATCAAATACATTAAAATTAATTATATCATATATAATTAATTCTCTCAATTAATTTGAACACTTCAAATTAATCCTCAATTAAATCCCTATTGAGTTGGGGACCTTATGGACCTGTAGATTGAAGCTCCAATTGTACTCGGATAATTAATTAAACTCTTTAATTAAATTACCCAACATTCGTTAACTGCCGATCACTCCACTAAAGACCGAAGCTGCACTCTTCGCACTACAGATAAATTTCTATGTCCATTGGATATAACTAATCAACAGTACGATGACCCTTCACAAATTGCTCGTAAGTATGGGTCAAAATACCATTTTGCCACTGTAATTACATCTAACTCCTCAAGTACCATTGATTCCTTTACTGAGCAATAAGTCATAGTCTCACTATGACCAAGTCCCTCTCGAACCAGGAGAGGGTGTGGCCACTATGTTCAAGACCCAGAATCACCCTTAAGGGAGCAATTTATCTACTTGCCTCTGCATCGGGGAAGGAGTGAATTCCGTCTTGTGTAACTGTGTTTCCAGCTCCCCAGTCAGACGAATCCTAAAATTGTAGGCTTATTGAGTTGCCAATATAGCTACTCTCACCCATACAAATTAAAGAACTACTTTCGTGAGTAGTTCACAACTCACTCAGGATTCAGGTCATGTCACCTATGATTATTCTAGTTAAAAATGATATAACAATATAATAATATAATGTGGGAATCCATTGGATGCTGAAAGGGAGGCTAGGACACAATAAGAGATAAAGTATGATAAGAATATACACAAAAATTGAAAAAAAAATGAAAAAAAAAATAAAACTGAATCTAGTAACAATATATATAAAATAATGAAAAAAGTTTAGATACAAATGAATCTATAACAAACATTTAAACAAATTGAAAGTTAGAAAAAATCATATTTGAGAATAAAAGATAATTCGAATGTAAATGAGAAAGAAAAATCAGAAAATTTTTGTTTATTGTGATTAATTCGAAAAGTAGTTAGATAAAATCTAATTTGATAATAAAATATAAATTCAAATATAATTCAGGGAAGAAAAATCAGGAAGGGAGCTCGTCAAGAAAAATAAAAGAGGGAGCTCGTCTATTTATTTATTATTATTATTTTTTTTTTTTTTTGGAATCGTTGGGCCATAATTTGATAACTGAAGCTTGGGGAATTACACTGTATTCATAATTTCATTCTCATTTAAGCTTCAACAATTACACTTTATTTATAACTCTATCGACCACAAAACCTATGAATCCATAAAAGTAAAAACAACAAGTCTAAGTCATTGTAGAGTCCTAGCAAATAATTTTGTTGAGATACTGATTTATCAAAATGTATGTCAAAAGTTTTAAAATGATATAATAATATAATAAGATGATAAGTGATAAAACGTGATCAAAATTGAAAATTCAAGAAATTTTAGTCATTCGTGAGGGATTATTGGGAATGACTAGTCAATTAGTCATTTGTTGAAGTGACTTATCATAAAATTAGTCAAAGATTTATAAATGTATTTTCATATTTAATTTAATTTGAAAATGGTTTTCTATTCCTATTTAATTTAGATATGAAACATTTTTGTATTTAATTTCGATGTGAAATATTTTCTATATTTAATTTAGAAAAAAAAAACGTTTTTGTTGGATTCTTATAAAAAGAAAATATAATTGTCAAGAAATTTGAGTTTTGGCTTATTTCTCTCTATTTTAATTATTTAGTTCTGAGCAAAATTTTCATTCAATTCAATCTTTCTTCGACGAGTGTACGTCTGAGAAAGGTGTTGTGTTAGCAACCGACTTCTGGCGATTTAGCATCGAGGTCGCATCGATTTTACTTCGAAGGCAGTTTCCATGGTACAATAATCGAGATTTAGAATTGGTTTTTTTATTTTTTTGACACTCCATTTATAACATTTGTTTGTTTTTAGATTTAAGACCTCACTATAATTGAGAGAGGACAATGTAGTTCATAATATTTTGATACTAAACCAACCTCAAGGTTTGGCGATTTAAATTTCTATCCTTTCCTTTTTTTGTAATTTAGAAATTCCATCACTTAATTATGTCTAATGTGATAAAATTGATCCTTGATGAAAAAATAGATACAACAGTTAAAAAATAAAATGGATTTTTTTCCCAACCTTTTTTAATAATCCAAAAAAATCAACCTAAAAACATGTCTTTTTTACAATAAATTGATTTTTAACAAATCTCTAGTAAATCTATTGGTGATTTAAATGTTTATAAAGTTTCCTTCTATATCATATTTATTTTTGGCATTTAAAGTTCGATGTTCCATATTTTGAAAAATATTAAATATATATATATATTATTATTATTTAAGTAATCTTTTGGAGAAAAATATATATATATATATAACAAACTCAAAGTAATTTTAATCTTTTTTGCAACATAAAAAAATAAATAATAATAAATTCTGATTTTCTTTCCTTTTCAGTGACGGAAATGGGAATCAATTATTGTTCGAATTGGAAATTTTCACCGTCCCTTCGCGGTATTACCTTTAATTTGTCTGTCCACTGCCCATTCTTCCGATCTCAAATTTACACTTTATTGTATTGCTGCTGTATACATAAAATATGGATGTTTTGAAAGACGTTGTATTAGAGAATTGAGCCGATTTTCTCTTGAAAAAGTTCAAAAAAATACTAACTCTTTCGAAATTTCACGTCAAAACTAGCTGGAGCTCTTATTGCACAACATCATCGTAGATCTTTCTTAGTTGGCTTCCTCCAAAATCTCGAATGCAAAAAACGTTTATTCTTTATTTCTCCACAACCCAACTCTTTCTCGTTAGATTTGTCGTTTCCTCCCAAAACGTGATGTTTGAATTGGAGTTGTTACTCCCAATGGTCTTCTTTTATGTGAAACCTACACCCAATCCGTCATAGGCAATGGTTTTACACTATTTGTGAATTTTCTACAAAATAATGGAAGGGTCTTCCAATTCCGAGGACCCGTTACTTCACGAAAAATATTGCTATGCATGTCCTATATTCCAACACTCCATTTCAAAATCCTTTGTTTATCCAAAGATCAAATTCCCTCAAAATGCCCTTTGCCATATTTATACGGTTGGATTTTATGTCCTAAAAACTCGCAATTTGTAAAATGATAAACATTTTCTATTATCAATATACTTGTTATTGATCTTATAAATTGTATGAAAGTCTAAATCTAATAAACTAAGACTCATGACTATTGTATAAGTACTTGAACTTTATGTGGAGACTTAAGAGTGGATCGGGTTCGAGTAAATAGTCAAAATGATCTATGGTACATGAATGATGTTGGCTACCTTATTCTGGTAACACTATTGGATGCGGCCTACTCTGTAGTTGTTACAAAGAGTTGTAAGGTGCTATATATGATGTGATCCTAATTCTTACATGTTATGACATGAGGAGTGAGGGCGTCCTATGTAATGAGTTTGTATAAGATCCAGACCAAGAAATAAGTCACTCTTAACGCTGTTTACTGTTTAAGACTGGCTATTTCACCTAGATGACCTAGGTAACTCGATTTTAATCCTGAGCTAACTACGAACTCCTGTTTATTCGGGATTGCCTTTAGATTTGCATAGTTGAGGGTTGGTTCAACAGCGCCAGCTCAATAAGACTCTCATTTCAGGGGTAAGATCGGATAGATAGCTGGGGACATAAGGTGCAAAATGGAGTTCACGCCTACCCGATTTAGGGAGAGGAGAAATGTTGTTCTCTCAAGTACTGAATCCAAGTCTTGAACAAGGGGCTCACCCTCTCACTGGGCTGAGAGAGTTTGGTTTGGTGATTGGATCACAAACCAGTATCAGAAAAACTTGAGGAATAAGACATAATCTCGGGGGTAAAACAGATATTTGACCCAGCCATTATTACAAACAACCTTTGAAGAATCGACTTGTTGGTTAAATCATGTGGACATAATATATCTACAGTGAGGGGAGTGCAACTATGGACTTTAGTAGAATGACTCATTAGTTAACAAATGGAGATTAATCTGGTCTAATGAGTTTAGCCAATTAATCTCGGATCGTTGGAGCCCTAGGTCTACGAAGTCCCCCTACTAGCTCGTAATAGACTAGCTCTAGAATAGCGTGATAAGTTAATTTGAAACGTTCAAATTAGAATTAAGGAAATTAGTAATTATATGAGATATAATTATGTTTAATTTTAAAATTAAACGTTATAGAAGAATTTATATATTTAAATATGATTTAAATATATAAATATGGATATATATTAAAATTAATTTAATATTTGATATTAAATTAATTAAGTTTTATTATTAATTAATTAATTTATGAAAATAATTAATTTATGAAATTAATTATTTTTTTTTCATTTTTAAAATCAAATAGATTTATTAAATAAAATTTTGATTTTTAGATAAAATTGAAAAAGAAAACAAAAACACATTTAAATGGAAAAATTCATTTTTCCATTATCCATCACTTAACTGAGCACTCATGAAGCAACCATTTGGCCTTGTCTTCTCCAAGCATGAGCTGCAACACATGCAGTTCTTCTCTTTACATGTTGATCTGCAATATAATGAGAAGATTTGAGCGAAAATCGGGCATGCAATTAAAAGGTTTTTTAGAGAAAAACTGGTTTGAAGAAAGGTTCTTCAACCTTGTTGCAATAGTGAGCTTTTCTCCTCCATCCCTTGATTCAAGCTTGTTTTGAGTCTTACAACTCAATCTAGAGCACCAAGAGAATAGTGGGGAAGATCTTAAGGTGGTCTACAACAAGATATGGAGAAGATTGCAACTGAAAATGGAGCTTTGAAGAAGTTTCTTGAAACCCATTTTTCTGCAGAAGCATGCTTTATATTATGTCAAAATTAGTGAATTTGAATGTTTAGATGATCCTTGTTCTTCCGCTGTGATTGATACAATCCTACACATACACCATATGCGAGCTTTTTTATTCTAAAACTTGGCGGTGGAAGCTACTAGACGACATGAAGAATTATTCAACTTTATCATTTTCCTGTTGTTTTTGCTTTCAGATCGACTCATTGGGAAATGGGTGATGGAAGGTCTATATATGCTTTCGACTTTTACTCTAAACCGTGGTCTAAAATTGACATATCAAACATGAGAAATAATGAAAAGGCTATCTGGAACATTAAACTTGTGAAGTATGAGGGTAAATTAGGAATAATGTAAGAGTTTAACAAACATGAATATTCAATAGAGTTATGGGTGATGGAAAATTACTCCCATAAATTTTGGACAAAAAAAAATAGTGATTACTTGGGGTCCATGCCTATAACTTTGTATGGATTAGAGGTTTCGATGACATGGCTACATTATAGTAAAATGGTGTTTTCTAACTTAGATACGAGTGATTGCAATTACAAGGAGTCAAAACAAATCTATTTGGGAACACCAATGGTATTTCCATTCTTCTCGGATTTTGAACCGTGGAATTTTGACCCCTGATGCATACAATCAAGCCGAAGGCCATGATCAAGATTGTTCGTAAACGTTTAATGGACATCAAAATAACGTCCATATTTTGATCTTTTTATTTTTAATTTTGCTCATTATAGTCACTACTCGTATACCATCCTAATTGTGATTATGAATTATGCGCTTCAAACTTCTTAGTTGAACTATATGATTCTTCATATTATAAGATGTATTGTGTACATAACTATTTTAATTAACCAAATTATGTTTGAAGCTCGACTATGATCTTCTCCGTATTCTACCAATAATACTTCTTGTCATTGATTATTGTAATTATATGTTGAAGAAATGTTATTAGCTTTATTATTTAGGGCATAAATTATCTTATTGATAGAGTTTTTAAATTTTTAATCAAAATTTTAAAATCGAGGAATGAATATCTTTGGAAACTAAACTCTATTTTGTTTGTTTGTTATTCTTAAATAGAATTCAAAACATATATTAAATTGGAAAAAGGTTCAAAAAAGCATGTAAATAGTGTTCATGGATTAGATGATGTAATTTAAAGTTTAAAATAAATAAAAAGATAAACATAACTTGAGATCTGGATAAATCTTATCAAATCACCATTAATTTTTAAACATGAAATTAATTAATGTAAAAGTTTAGGGCTCGTATGATTTTAACCTTTCAAGTGTTTAATTTCGAAAATAAGTCATTTTGAAGAAAAAAAAGTGAAGTGTTTGGTAATCATTTATAAAAAATTGTATGTGTATTTTAACTAGTTTTTATCAAAAAAAAATTTAAATAAAAACGAACTTTTTGATAGTCAATCCAAACATGTCTTTAACCAAGGGAGGGAAATAACTATACAAGAAATATCATGGTTTTTATGGGAGATAGAGGAGGAGGAGAATGAAAAGAAAAATGATAAAAAAAAATAGGGAGACAAACAAAGAGAGAAGGATTTTAAAATAAATAAATAAACAAATGATGAACAATAAATATATGGAAGAAAAATGAGATGAGTGATGGAGACAAAAATGGAAAAGGAAACAAAAAAACGAAAGCAATGGGGATGAGAAGTTTTTCTAGTACTACCATACTCTTCTTGTTCACACCATAAATTTGACTTTATAAATTTTCATGGACCCCACATTAACATCATCTACCTATTTATATAAGCACATTGACGTGACAGATAATGAATGGATGTAGTATGAAAAATTATTCATACAACTCTAGAGAAAAAATGATATAAAATAAGGGGCCATTCAATTTCCTTTACATTGAAGTAGATGGATTTTAATTCATTATTGTTATTATTGAAGAGATATTTTTTTTTAGTTTTATTGGACAAATCGATTCATATAGTTATTATTTGCTATACATTTTTTTTTTTGTTTAAATACTACTTTAGTCAATATACTTTGCCTTTGTTCAGTTTGGTGTGTGTACTTTTAAAATATTCGATTTAATAATGACGGTTTCAAAATATCTATATTGGACCTATAATTCCAAAAATAACTAATTTAGTCTATATTCGCTAGAATTAACATAAAATTTAAAAGAGAGATAAAAATGAAAATCAAAAGAACAAAATAACAACTTTTTTAAAGGTATAAGGATAAAAATATACAGTTTCCAACGACTTTGGTTTTAAATACTCCATCATCACATAACTAGTTTGAATAAGAGCAGACTCACATGATATCATAAAATCAACTAAAAAAAAAGTAAACCTTCGAATTGAACAAAATCATTGGATACACACCTAAGGAACTTGAACACTTCCCTTGCAAAGGGTTAGTCTATTGAAATTGTAGAAGCTATAGCCACTCATTTGTTCTTCAGCTAACTTGAAACTCATCAAGCCATTAGTGATAGCTCCTTGAATAAAAATAACATAAACCAAAACAGTAAACAGTCGCAATCATACACTAAAAAGTTCACAGATATATCAAAGGAACGGTCGTACTATTGAATTGTTAAGGATAAAAGGGAAGAAAGCTAAGTTTTTTCCACTCAAATGTAGAGCCATTGCATCAATGAAGCAGTAAGTTTGGTTTAATGCCATACACAATTGATTAAGAACCAGAGGAAGAGCTCTTAACATTGATCTAGTATCATATTCTAAACTTTATGAATGAAGAATGGATTCAAAAAGACTTAAACAGTAAGAGTGGCAACAATTTCCATTCCAAATATTCATTTCCTGAAAACAAAAAATGGCAACAATTTCCTTGACAAAAGACTAGCAGAGTGAAGAACATCTAAGTGACTGATCTAATGCTATATTCTTCTCCATAACTAGTATCACAGTAAGCAGAATAAACAACTTATGCTATTCATTATTTCACTTTTGAAATTTGGAATGAGGATGCTATTAGCATAACTCACTCAATACTTTTATATCAAGGATTGAGAAAAAAACAATTCTCTCTAACCTGTTTTTACTTTTCTGTTGAAAATAGCTATCATCATCATCATCATCATCATACTCTTACAGGCTTCTGTAAAACAGCAGACAGATAAACCTCAGATTTGCCTGATTCAGATTTCTCCCCAATGACCCACTTCAGTTTTTTAAATCCAAACCGCTCAATCAAGCGTGTCAAAGCTTTTTTCTTCTCATCATTAGCACAATAGAAGTTATCCAGCCAAAGCAATCCACCTGCTCTTAAGATCCGATCGATATCGAACATAAGGAACTCTAGTTTTTCAGGCTTACCACCAATATCCAATCCACTTGAAGCATGAACCAAATCAAACACATTGTCATAGAAAGGGAATCTATGATCTAAACTCAAAAAGAGAGGAAACAACCCTCTTGCAGCAATGAATTCACTGAATGGGGCATCAATATTCAGAGTAGAGGTTATGACAGTAACATTTTTCTCAGCCATTCTGGCAGCAAAAGTTCCAGACCCTCCACCAATATCAAAACCTATCCTGATTCCACCACTAGTTAAAGCTAAAACATCATCAATTGGAAAATCATTCTTCCCTCTAGCCTTAACAAATCTCTGATTCTCAAATCCATTAACCAAATCAAAGCAACCAACACAATCCCTGCCTAATTTCTTACTATTCAGACACTGAAAATTTTTACATCCAAGCCCACTCCACATAACAATCTTATCACTAACAGGATTCCATAGAGACTTGGGGAAAGGTTGTAAACCCACCTTTGGCACAGATTTGGCCAAACACCTCCGCCTCGGCAACGGCTCGCATCCACGCAGAATCAGCTTCTGAGCAAGGCTCCAATCGTCAGGACAAGGTCCAGAGACCTTGTAATTCATATACTGCGACAAAAGATCCATGGATTTCTCACACGAATGCCCCACAGATGCAACCATTTCAGTTATTCCACTTTTCGAATCCTTACCAAGAGGAAGCGGATGACGCTGGAGAAAGAGTTTAAGCTCATTTGCGACACTGGATCTGGAGAGATCGATGCTTTCATATCCAAGAATTTCCTTCTCCATCTGAGCAAGCTTCTTCTGAGAAACATCGATCTCTCTGAGAATTAAAGAAACCTGCTCCGATATGAGAGAAATATTCTTGTGTGTTCGATTAAGCGAATGAATTTCGCGATCTTTGGGAGAGTAAGTGAAGGCATATAGTGCGAAAAGATTTGTGGTGATTACGGAAATGAGCATGAGAATGTTGAGAGCTGAAGAACAAAGAGTTGCTCTCTTGAATCTTGCGGTTCCATCTCCGATTTTCAGAGAAACGGAACCCATTGAAGCTCAAATGTTAGCTCTGCTACTGCTTCTGCTGAATTGAGTGAGATTCGTAGTGTTGAAGACAGCGGGGAGGGCAGATTTGGTAATTGGGAATAAATCTGAGGGCATTTTGGGATTTTAGCGTTTTTTTTCCTTTTTTTATTTAATTAAGAAAGTGGGTTTTTTAATGATTAGTAAAAATGGATAGTTGGGGAAGGTGTGAACTAGTTTGTCATTATTATTACATGCTAATTTGATTATGAGTATATTTGAACTAGGACTTTTGGCAATAAATATTGACAATTTGGGGTTTGTACATAAGATTAAAAATATAAATTTAATTTGATTTTTAATGTATTTTGTAATTATTATTTTGTGTTCCAAAAGTGGGAAAATGGAAAAAAGAAAATGTTAGGATTTATTTTTGCTTTCAAAATTGTCCCTTAAGTTTAGCAAACATGTAATAATGTTTCTGAATGAGAGATTCTCAAGTTTGACGTTGTTGGGACTTATATTTATGGAAAGGCAAAATAATGATAATAATATAATGAACAACTTATTGAAAAAAGTGGAATTTTTTGTATTTTGTCTTGAAAAAAAAAAGTCTTTAATTTTCATTTTCATTTTAAAACAATGAAATTCTTATTTATTAATTTTAACATTTTGTGTATTTTTATACTTCTAAAAAAATCCTAAAATATCTATAGACATCGACATTTTAATTATCAACCTCATGTTTGGTAAGTCCGTGTATTTCTCTAACATGTTGAATAAGTTAAGGACCTCAAAGATTTAATAGTCACAAAATTTAAAGTTCATAATTAAAGTTATCGTTGAACTTTAAATTAATAATAAGAAATTTGATTTAAACAAATAATGTGAATATAACTCAACTAATATATGTACCTTCAACCAAAAGTTTAGAAGTTTGAAACTACAACCTACATATTTTTAACTAAAAAAATAATAATTTGAAGATACTTAAAATCATGGGTTGTTTTCAAAGGGAAAATTAAAAGGATATTGTCCTTTTAGAAACTATTTAGGAAAATATTGTTGTTTTCAAACTATTTGTAAAAATATTGTTGTTTTTTTTTTTTTTTTTTTTAAATAAGTCGAGGGTTCAAAATCCAACCTCGACCTTCCTTTCACTTGTACATCGAACTTTGAACCATCGACCTTGCCCTTCCTAACATTATTATCGAGTCTGTTTAATTATCATTCCTGAGACCTTCCTCTATCAAAAGATCGTATTTCTAAATTTTCATAAGGTCCCCCTGAAATTTCTTCCAAAACTTGTTGAATAATTTTCACGGATTCTGTCATCTCAGCAAGTCTGATTAAATAACGAGCTAATGAATCTCCTTCTTTTTTCCACTAAACTTCCCAATCAAATTTGAGAGCGAGGTTATGAGAGAGAGCGAGATTTTGAGAGCGAGAGCGAGAGCGAGATTTTGAGCGTAAGCGTGAGCGAGAGCGAGAGCGTGAGGGAGAGCAAGAGCGAGGGCAAGAGCGAAATAGCGAGATTTTGATAGAAAGCGAGAATACCGTACAAATTTCTCTTTTTTTTCCTTTTTAATTATTACACATTCCACCTTCTTCTTTCTAATCTTTTTTTTTTTATGATAGGGATTCAAATATGGGGTGGATGATGAAAAATCTATCAGAGTTGCATAAATGGAGTCCTCAAAGGAGCTCGAATGTTGCCTATAAATACTCTTGCTCAGATAACATTCTTCAAATGCGTGAACTATTTCGAGAAAAGAAAGAGCAGAAATAAGGGATGCATTGGAGCGTCAAGATAAACCCAAGACCTGTTGATCCCGATGTTTTGTACGACCAGTCCATTCATCGATCATATGTTGTATGGCAGAGATCGTACTACTGGAGAAATATCTTGCAGACGTCGAGAGGCAGGATTTTTCAGTTGGACTGGATCTGATCACGCCTTGGTCGAGAGATGGAGGCCGAGACGCATACATTCCCTATGTATGTGGAGAGTGCACTATCACTCTACAAGACATAGAATGTTGTTGGAGTTACCTATTGATGGTGAGCCGGTCACCAGAGTGATGTATGATGACTGTTAGAAGTTTGTCAACTGTACCTCGTTCGACCCCACCTGCCGACAAGATTAAAGGATCGAGGTTAAGTTTAATATGGTTAGGAACACACAATTTCATGAGCTCACAGATGATGCAGATGAGGACACCCGTATAAGATCATGCGAGCATATATACTACAAAATGATGGTGGAAGTCTGTTTCAGATAAATCAAGTCATTTTGTTCACTTGATGTTTCCGCCATGTTAGCTAACCTCCATGATGCGGGGCGGTATTCGTGGGTGGAGCATGCTTGTATGTTTGTATAGACAACTATGCAAAGCAACAAGACCTGAGGTTCGAGAGATAGTTGGGCCTCTCATACTTTTGCAACTATGGGCTTGGGGCGATTTCCCAACAATGGCTCACAACTACATCAATGTTAATGACGCTCAATTAGTTGATACGAGCGTTCTCCGGTATGTTATTTTAATTCAATTTAATTTTTATATCACCGATCTAATTAATTTAAATTCTAAATTATCAATTTAAAATTTTAGGTGGAGAGACAAAATTTTGTGACTAGGACAACCACACATGTAGTAACCAGTATAGATACATGTTTGATTCTGCTTCAACCTGAATAGGTACATTCACTAAACCTAATTGATTATTTTATTCACATTTTTATTGTATTTGTCTTTAATATTCTCTAAATATAATATTTGTTTTTTCAGTTATTTGGGAGCCGTACAAAATTATTGTGGCATACTTTGCCTAATTTTTGTACGAATGTCAA